>NC_134405.1:171340341-171607841 GCF_038048845.1 Mixophyes fleayi
TTTAGTGCTTTCTGGAAGGGCCGGGTATTCCAACTTACAAGTTTACCCTGCATAGATTTTCCTTAGGGCAGGAATGCTATGACATCATTTATAGGGCACCAAATTTACTGCATTCTATACAATATAAGCACAGTAAAGCTTAAATATAAAGAAATACATGGCCAATCCTATAACCTACCGCACGCCTTGATATATCACTACATATAGAGGAGTTTACAGTAGCTCCAACTATACTTTGAGTAAAATCAATATAAAAACATTTAAAAAAAAACAAAAAACAAGGAAACATTGTTAAACATGCAGCCGTTGATTATACAATTTATGAATAGATGTCACTGGTAGTATAACAAAGATTTACACAATAACCACATTGCCATTCTGCCCATTGCTTTGCTAATGTCATGAGCAGAGTATGACTCAGAGTGTAAATAATTTATTGTTAGCTTGTCATGCCTGCTGTGCACTAACCTGGCAGTGTTTAACTGTTTAAGTGTTGATTGGGGAATAAGACGAATTACTAGTTGAAAACAAGGATTTATGGTTTCTACAGGTATATTAATGCTGTTTACTAAAAATGTGTTGATCTGACTTAGAAAGAACACGACACTTCCTCAACATTAGCCCCTTCATGAATGGGGATATTTTGTACCTTTGTGGTCACCTCAAACGTCACAATTTTTCCTATGTGATAATGAGACAGATAATAACGTTTTAAGTTTATAGTTTTATGTGCTCAAGTGAATCTTGCATCCTGTTTCAGGATGTAGAAAGCTTTCTTTAAGATTTATTACCAGATTCCATTTTATTATACAGGAAAAATGGTATAATATATATATTATACAAGTCTACCAGTTCTGCACATCTGGGCACTGTGAACGCTGTCCCTTCCTTCTTTTATTTTTTAAACATACTTTATTAGGGTTTTTCAGCATTTTAACAGCGTAAAAACAAAATTACAGTAAACAATCAGCAATTAGATAATTATTAAGCAAAACAAAAATGTAAAAGCACAATAAGAATAGAAGAAAGGAAAAGAGGAGGAGTCTAGGGGATGGGAAGAATTATGGAGGACAGAGTAAGGAGAGTGGAAATGGTGGTGGTGGTGGGGGTGTCTGGCTTGACACCTTGCCCTGCGTTGAGTGCTCTGTCTGTAACTTCCTCCTATGCAATATTGCTCGATCCTTCAGGTTGGATTGAGCTTTGACAGGACTGCTCCATTACATTTTTTCTCTTATTTAAGCCACTTCAAAAGTATTACAATTATAATGCAGGAATTTTAATATGGTTTCATAGTGTTGTCTTCTCATGACAGAGGAGAACAGCAGAGGAGTATTTAAAGTTTCTTGTTTTCCGATATGATGATGGATGTATGACATACTTGCCAACTCTCCCAAAATATCCGGGAGACTCCCGAAATATCCGGGAGACTCCCGAAATCTGGGTCAGTCTCCCGGGAGACAGGGCAATTCTCCTGGTTCCCGAGCGGCTGTAGAAAGTAAATGGAGGAGACGGGGCTTATCAGCGTCACGGCACATTGTGGCCCCGCCCCCTCGTTTTATTGGACAGAAAAAGGTGGTGCCAACTTTGGGGGCGGGTCTAACCGCGTGATTCTTCGAGCCCGCCCCCACACCCCCGGACCTCCCGGGACTTAACCTGCCAATGTTGGCAACTATGATGTATGAGTATTAACTGACAGTTTGACAGCTATATATAGAACAGATTCAAACATGGTGTAATGAACATTTATTTACTAGTTATTTTTATACCATTAATCATTAAGACATACTTTCAGAGTGAAATCTCTATGACAGTGGAGAAAAACACATTGTGACTTTTAACCTTCATAAGTGATATATTAGTTCTCCGAATATTGCACATTGTTTCATCTCTCTAAATAAGGTACAGAAGTCAGCACTATGATGTCTTGTAATGTGAACAGAATGTGTAAAATCCTAGACATATTTATAGGCACCGATCTGTTTGCTGTGTGTACATATCATATAAGTCCTCCAAGGTATATCATGATACTGTATGCTACTTGCGGATAGAGTTTCATTGCTGCACTTACCAACAGATCCCTTGGGGCATGGAACAGCAGCTGGCTGCCCAAACTTGGTCTGTGGCCACCAGATTCCAGCTTCATATGCTTTGGGACATGCGTTATAAATCACTGCAATCAACAGAAAACACAAATAATTAACACCGTTCACGGTGCTGCTTGTGATTTACCGACAGATTTAATTCCTTGACTAAATAATTGAAAGCTCACATCTTCTGAGCCAGAACAATGAAGCAAGAGAGTGGCAGCTGAGTGGTAACGACCATGGCTCGAGTACCAACATTTAACACGTTTAATTATACAGAAAAACAAAGGTGGAAAGAGAACACACAGTTACACATACTTTATTTTAATGTACAAAAACATTTAGGTTCTTTTAACCTACTCCAGTTCAGGAGCCAAAAATAATAAAAATGTCATAGTGTCTGCAGCTGTTCACAACTGATTCATGCTGTGCCAAAAAGGGTTTAAAAATAACAAAAATCAGCACTAGCTTCCAGTTATTTAGTAGGAACGCTGGTCATGGAAACACAAGTATCATGGTTTCCTCTCTAGTAATATTTTGGCAGAGGGATACAGGACAACCCTATGGAAAAGTTATGTACGTATACTGTAAATGCTGCATCACCAGCTGTAGCCCGTGCACTTGTCACTACATCCTCACAACTGTATGAATAAGAGAAAACAAATAAACTGCATTTTTTTTAAAATGTAACCAGACAAATTCACATTTAGGCCCCTATTTTTGTACCACCGCTTTTTATGAACGATAGATTTCAATCGCATAGATAAGGATTGAACAATTGCGCATGTTTATTAAAAAGGAAACTGCTGTTCTTGTGATGTACAAAACTTACTTTTTCACTTTCTCTCCACTTGTGGTGATGATTGCGATGCACAGTGTCCTCCTTCAAACTCAGGTGTGCACGTGCCGAGTGAAAACCTCAGGTATGTGCACAAACATTTCTGAGGAGGCCATCCTGCATGTGACAGGGAGAGATCATATGATCCCTCCACACATGCGCTGTGAAGCTCTGCTCTTCGGAGCAGAGCTGAACAGACCTGAACAGTATGACATACGGTAATGTACACCAGCCTGAGCTGGCGTACATAAATTTGAACAATTTCCGAAAATATTGCATTTTTGGAACTTGTTAAATTGCGATACAGAGCAGTTCCCACACACATTTATGGGGACTGATCTGGATTCCAAAGCATAATGGAAAGCAGCAGATATCAGTGTTGTGATGCACTGTTCATACATTTGAACAATAATTAGATTTACGTCAATTTTCTGGGAGTTTAGATGAAAAAAAGGATTAATAAATAGACCCCTTAATCTGATACGCGTAGCTATGTTTCCGTTTAACTCCATTAAGTATGTCACCAGGCTTACAGGGCAGATAATGACCGCTTCAACATCTATCTGCAGGTATGAAACAAAGGACACAAAATGGGAAGCTCTGAGCTAATTGTACTGCCCACATAACAAGAATAAAACGAAGAGGCAAAGCTGTGGTTATCTTCCTATGACTCCGCAGCCAGTCAGGCCTCCTCTTCCTGGGGCCTCCAAATGCCACAAAGACCCAGGGTCGCCAAGAGAAATTTCAGGCCCCAGTACATCAACTTCATGGGGCCCCTTCCATAGCCACAGACAGGGGGCACAGGCACGCCATGTTGATGGCTTCTCACATTACACAGGAAGGCCCAGGCCCTGGGACTTGGTACCCCCCTCCCAGCGCCCCTACTGATGGGCACCATCTCATGGAAACAAGGATGCTGTTTGAGTACAGCTGAAGAAGTGAGTAGAGGAGGAGTAAAGGCATTGCCCCTTGTGGAAGGCACAGAATCAAAATATCACAACTGTAACTTGCAGACATGTTGCCCAGAGAAGAAACAAGATATTAAAAATTAAGTAAAATGAGTTACATCGGCCACGAGGAACTGTGTTTACCTTCCAAGGACACTAAGCTGTGTAGTGTGCTGCAGAGGGATGAGTCTAAGACTGACAGTCAATTTGTTTTAACACACAGGGCCCATTTACATAACATTTCACATCAAATACCTTCACAGCCTTCATTAGTGACCTCAGCAAACGGGTTGTCACAGCGGTTACACTGTCTCCCAATGACTCCAGGTTTGCATGGGCACTGTCCGGTCTCCATGTCACAGCCACGTTCATATGCTCCAGATGGGAAGCAGTCACAGGGGTAACAAGTGTCACTGGTCTGTGGTCTATAGTAATTATCCTGCAAATGGGTAAATAAAACAAAAAATATAATATAATCATTCTGTGTTTCTATTGTCCTAGCAATAAGAGATTTTTCAACCCAGAACTGTGCCTAACAGTAATTTTAGACATAGAAATGTAAATATTTGTAAGAGGTTCATGATATATTATTACAGCTGTCCAAATACTACTAGCTTACAAGACATTTCTGTCACCCTAAACCTCCTCAGGAACATCCATTGGGGGTATTCAATTGTCAGCAAGTTATTTTTTTTTTTAACGTGTTAAGTCATTTTAACGCTGTTTATTATCATTTTCAAGCGGGTTAACTTTACCCGCAATTCAATTCCATTTTTAATGCTAAGTATTTTTTCATGAAACGGTCCTCTCGCGCTCCAGTAGAAGGTCTATTGAAAGTATAGGGTGTGCGAGAGGCAGCCGCGTTAAAAGCTATTCAACTGTTTTTTAACGCGACGGGTAAAACAGGAAAATATGCTATTTTATCTCGCACCTCCTTGGGGTGTGTTAAAAATAAAAAACCTCTGAAATCATGTAAAAATGTGGAAAAAAAGTTAAACTTATGTTTATCACTAATGCCTAACTTATGTAAGTTGATTTTCTTGTGAAAAAATAATGAAACAAAAATAAATAAATAAATAAATAAAACTAAAATTAACAATCAATTATATTTATGTATGTTTTTGGTACAAATATGTAGTAATGTGTTTTGACATGGTATAGATTATTTTATGGTATAAAATAGTTCAATTAAAAAATATGCTAAAGAAAGTACTGTAATGTAGATATTATCAATGTGTAATGCAATCTAATGTATGGAAATGTATGCAAAACCTTTTTTTTGTGTTATACATGACCACGGTAAAACTCCCCTTCACTCCCCTAAAATCTCACAAACATAATTTTTAACGCGCAGGGGCAGCGTTCCCTCTTTTCCAATTGAATTGCACGAGTTTTCCCGCTGCGCTAAGTCAAAACAGTCGCTATTGCCGTCAAAAACCCGTGGGAGAGTTTTTGGAGGTTTTTTTACGGAGCGGAAAAAAAAACAGCTCGCTAACAATTGAATACCCCCACAACATTTTAAATGATTTTAAACCCATAGAAAACAATGGACAGCAATGTGTGAATGGGGTGATAAATTATATGTTTTTATTACAAAGAAATACATAAAGACACCAAGGGGTAAATGTATCAAGCTGAGAGATTTTCGGCGGGTTTGAAAAGTGGAGATGTTGCCTATAGCAACCAATCAGATTCTAGCTATCATTTTGTAGAATGTACTAAATAAATGATAGCTAGAACCTGATTGGCTTTTCAAACCCGCCGGAAAACTCTCAGCTTGATACATTTACCCCCAAGTTGTTTTATAATCATGTTGATTTTTTCCTTTACAAAGTGTACTAACTCCGATATGCTGTGAGAGATCGAACCACGTACTTACCTTACACCTACACTCTCCATTTGTCTTATTACAATCAGGGTCAAATCCTTTGTCCACTTCACAATTACAGGGTCCACAGATAGGGTTACCCCACCAGCCCCTAGGACAGGGCAAACCAACTCTATATGGAGAAAACAAAAAGTCAGCCTGCCTGGAAAAAACTCAAAACAGTGGATGACATATTGAGCAATATCACAGTAGACAGGTAGAATACTCAATCAATTGCTGAGGCTGCAATCAGAAAACTTGCCAGGGTTAGAAATGACACACAAAACCTTCCTTACTTCTTCTCACAGTATAGCCCGTCGTAACTTGCTCCACATTCACACGTGTATCCGTGAGAGGAGCTTGGCTTTCGAACACAAGCAGAAACATGCTCACAGGGGTTCAGGCTGCACACATCTACACAGTCTCTCCCAAAGAACCCTGGAGGAGAGAAGAGGATTCAGTTACATGTGCTGCTGGGCTAATGCCACATCAGACATGGACACCTTTCAAATAACTTGATCAATAAACAGATATCCCTGATTACTGTCACATATGTTTTGCGGGTCGTAAAGCCACAGGTTGTGAGTATCAATCACTAGCTTCAAATGTGTGAATGTTATTAACACATGGGCTTGTTTGTTTCAAACCTTGGTAAATGGAAGTGTGTCTTGAAGGCTGCAAGAGTAGATAATTAGTAGGCAGTTCACACTCTACTGCTCTCCGCCCCAGCATGGACTAATAAAATGTAGTGTGTGATTAGTTACTACTGCTTACAGCACATTTGTACTAAGAAACCAAAGATGTTTAACGCAATCTTGAAATAAATTCCACATTTATTAATTGTGATGTTAATTACTTTTGTGTCAAAAAAGACAAAAAGTATTATAGGAGTGATACCTTTATTGGCTAACCCAAAAAAATGATTATATTTGCTAACTTTCAGAGCACAGAGGTCGCTTTATCAGGCAAGTTTACAAATGAATGACTGAGGAAAAGGCACAACATTTAAGAGCTGTTACATCAAGAAATTTGTACAGGGGGGGGGGGGATACATCATTAAGATAAGCTAAAGTAATAAAACAAAGGTTTTTCGTTATGGATGGAGTCCTAAAAGTCCTAGGAGTTCACAGATCTGGAGTTGCTCTGATGTGAGGTGTGAAGTGTGTCCATGTAGTGAGTCATAAGTCCAGGAGTTAGATTGAGTCCTTGAGTTAATGACTGGAATGTTGATCAAACTCGACTACAGCACTAGATATGGCTGTTCCAAAATGAAAGCAATCCAAGTGTACTTACCGGCTAAATATGTATTTGTCATTCATTTCATACGTGTAATATATAGGAAATTGTAAAGTTTAAGAGTAAAATGAATTAAACTTTTACCTGGTTCACAATTACAAGAGAAGCTGTTCCACTCATCACTGCAGTCACTGTTGTAAGGACACGGATTTGAATCACAAGGATTGTCCATTTCGCAACCACTTTCCACGTTGATCACTTTTGCCTTGTTCATGTTGAGAGTTGCTATGTTGGTTGATGTTTCTCCCATTCTTACTCCCTAAATAGTACGGGGACAAGGTGAGTACATGGGATAACTATGTTCAACTCATGTTATGTATATTCAAACCAAGCTAATCACAAAAGTTCACATAAAAGTTATATATATTACTCTATATAAGGAAACTGGTCTATAGAAAACTGTAGATGTGGTGACACTGTACGTGAAATGCAAGCGATGTTCACATCCTTATTAAAAACATGAACGGTAGAACAGGAAAACACAGGACTTTCATGGGATTAACTCCACTTTTATTATATGTCAAACAAAATCCGCCAGGGAATATGCACAAACTAATCTTAAACCAAACCAAGTAAAGAGCCAATTGGAGAGCTGCTAACTAGACGCATCCTTGTTTTGAATACATATAGAGGAGAATAGAGGATTCAAGTGTTTGGAATAGCAAGCAGAAAAATAATTTACTGTAACGGTTGTCTGTGATTTTAAATTACCTTCATGCATCCATTAAATCCCTGTGTTACGAGGCCATCTGTGTCAGACAAACCACCAACATAGATGGTCTTCAGTTTCAACCCCGGGAGATCATTGCCTATTTCCACAGAGTTCTGTCAAAACAAAGTAAAAATGATGTTAGCAAGTAATCTGTTGAGGCAGTGGAACCAGCAACTCTCTAACATCTTCATGAGGTCCAGCTGCAATACAGGATAACTCAGAATAGAAGTAGAAAGAATGCTTACATTGCTCACGCAAAGCTAATATGAAGCACAGTACAATTATAAAAAAAGCTGCACAGTGAACTATTACCTGATATACTCCGTAGTCCAGGTACATGAAAGCCAGATACTTGATGTCCTTCCCATCCTTGGAACTTTTCAGTTCTATGAGCAGATGATGCCATTCACCATCGCTAACTCGAGTCTGGTGGATCTTCATAATGGCTATACGTGTAAAGCCATTGTATACTTCAAACTGAATGTAATCATTTAATATCTGTTTAAATGTAAACGAAACAGTTACTTCCTGCTTAACATAAATGTTACCAAGTACTGTACCACAAGATATTAATGGTAAAAGGACTGTAACATTTACTTGGATGTGCCTTGTGTCCTAATGAATGTGTTTAGAGCTTAAGGCTGATGCAAATACTGTTATCATGGATTAACTGCCCTCTACCAATCTTTGCATTAATAAATGTTTTATACAGGCTTATGCTATATTGCATTCTTTGGATTTAATACAATAATTTTAACCTGCCTAATTACACAGGTTTTTGTGGTTTGTGATTTTGTGGTTTGTGATTTTGAGGTTTGTGTACATGTACAAAAATCATGATGTCAAGACAGAGATCTTGAGCTAGACAAGATTGGCAGGAAGAAGTAATCCACTGGTATTAGCAGTAATGCTGATGTTGTTCCTGTGCCCAGAGGTGAATATTGAGTTCTTTGTCTTCTGCGTTGTTTACGGCTGTATTAATAATCATTGCTGTATAACTATATGGAAATATTTAGGTACTGACCTGGATATTAATCCTTGACGAAGTTCCAGCATTAGCCTGCAACAGTATGGCTCTAGATTGCCGAGTTCTAAACATCATCCCAATAAACCATGGAACGGACACAGTAATATCCATCTCAGTCCATATGACAATTCCTTCTCCTTGGAAACGTTGTGGAAATGGCATAACTGGAAAAGTATATTATTAATGGGTATTGTTCCAAATAAAAAAAGCTCATTTTAATCGTAAACTTTAGGCTAGATATACTAAAGTGCACTTTATGGCTGGATACAATAAATGACACAAAGTCATATCTGCTACAAATCAATATGGGAAAAGCACAAAATACAAAGCTACATCACGTTGCACTGAGTAATAGTAGTGGGTTTAACAGTTTCAATCACTTTAATACAAAATTTAATTTTCTGATGTCTGATTTATCACAGTGAAAGACACTGATCAGCTGACCTATGCGCAAGGAAAGATATCGTTACAACATGCACAATCAGCATGGTAAAATATTAACTATCTACTATACATTGTTATGATTATAAGTGAAACAATTTAATTTTTTTATGAGAAAAATATTAAAAACAGTGTACAATGCAAATTTGATAGATATTAATAATCATCATCATCATCATCATCTATTTATATAGTGCCACTAATTCCGCAGCGCTGTACAGAGAACTCACTCACATCAGTCCCTGCCCCATTGGAGCTAATTTCCCTAACACACACACACTAGGGTCAATTAGTAAAGCAAAAATGCCATACCTTGCTCACAGTTTTTCCCACCAAAATGGAGCGGACAATCACAGTAGTACGTGTTCCATTTATTAACACAGGTTCCGCCATTCTGACAGAAACTGGTATCACAGAAATTTTTCTTTTCAGAACAACCTTTTTAAAAAACAAACAATGAACAATCACATTAATGAGTAACCCAAAGTGATGAACTGTCCAATACCAGTTGCGTTCATAGGACATCATACTCATGCATACACACATAAATATATACACAAATAAATATATTAATATATATATATATATATATATATATATATATATACACACACACACACTCACATATATACATATATACATATACACGCACATACACATATACACACACACTCATTCTTATATGTATATTGTATTCTTCAGGAAAACAACAATGAAGTATGTCATGGCACTAAAGATTTTAAATATTGAAGCCCATGAAAATAAATTATCCTTTAGATCTGACACATGTTATACCTACAAAGATAAAATGCATTTTACGTCATTGATGTCAAAACACAGTATGCAGAGCTTACTTACATATATGGTGTAGTTTTATGCTATATGTGTCTATTAGCTGGTGTATTGTGCTTTCTCTGGATAGGTTTTCCTTTATTATTTATATAAAATAAATACATTTCCAACCCAAATTATGCTTTAGATGCCCTTCCAAATATTAAATTAGTGGGATATATGTGGATTGAGAATTTTTTGTCTTTGTAAAGTGTGTTTTATTAAGGTTTGACTTAGGTCTCAGCACCATATTGTATTCAATCTTCATCTCCTGTACATTATGACCTCCCCACTCATGTGATTATGTAAGCAAGGTCAGGATTAAACAAAAAGGGTGCCCTACAAAATGAATATCTATGAACATCAATGGGAACAACCACTCTTTCTTTAGGGCGATTGATTCATGCAACGTCTCCCAGCTTCAGAGTTGGTGGATAAACACAGTTAAAAAATTAAAATATCCATGGGACAAACACAGCACTGTAGTGGGAAGGAGAGAGGGCGACAATGTCCTTAGTTACACACTCTTGTCATTAGCAAGAGATCGCCGCCAGCTTCCTCAGCGATGTGCTCAGTTGCTAGTGGCAGGACTGTGTTGTTAGGTTTATAGGAGTTTGTGGACTTAGACATGGGTGATCCCTAGATGTTAGTGGGCTTTGGGCAACTGCCCCTTTTACTGATTAAAACAGCCCTGTATCCAAGTGAAGAAAAGTCTGAATGTGATGTTATGATGAGAGGAGGGAAATGGAGGCAAACAGGATACCACAGATGGAGTTAAGTGGTGGATGAAGCAGGGTCTCCCAACAGCACAGAATAGTGACGTGAGGTATCTGTCACTCTAACAATGGAAAATGAGGGTGTCAAACGCACCTCTGTATGAATCACATCAAACTTGTCTCAGTCTACGGTAATATATTCCTCTATTTAACTGTCCTTGTTATGGCACTTTTGTTGATGACACTTTTTAAAAACAATAAATATTTTTTAAATGTAGCATCAAGTATAAACTACCTGCTAAAGTGCCATTGTTGGCTATAAAACTAGCCATGTCTACAGGTTTACTGTCGATGGTTAAATTCCTCATACAGCCAATGAACTGTCTGTTTTGTATAGGGAAGTCCTCAGGCAGGTCAGGAACACCTCCCAGCAATAGTGGTCCAGTTAAGTCAAGGGATCTACAAAAAAAACAATTATACATTTAGGTCACTTAACAAACAATATCCCAACAGATTTTCAGACTTTTAGACCTTCACTCCTTTACCACTCTACCAAAAAGCATGTCACTACCGAGTCCACGGAAAAATCCAAGGAAAATTTGTCACTATAGTTTGGATATACAAAACCATACTGAATATCAAACGGAGGGTCTGTCGGAACACAATCTGAGAACAATTTTAAATTAAAGATATATTTTTGATAAGTAATTCTAGAAAGAAACCATTCTCACATATGAATGCTGCTCAATTCTACATGTTCACAATGGCCGGCAAGCAGTCCGAAATTGGCTACTTGTTATATAGATGCCATCATTATGCCTAAGAAAAGTAACTAATGTAACGTTCTCTCAGTCATGTCAATACAATATTAAATGAGCATCAAAATAGAGGACTCTGTCTGTACTGTATATCTTACTAAACATTTCGAGAACAATAAAACTAAAATAAGTCAGATTTCTTAATGTGGCAATATTTCCCTTTAAATTAAAGGGATATCTCTACTCCCATCTATGTAACATGTCAAAATGTTCACAAGTATCCACAAAAATAACCCTTACAACTTCAATATAATTCTGCAGTAGACTGATTATTTATACATTTATAAAAAAAGCCAGTGATCCGACAATAACAGCAGCTCACTTACTTCTTGGAGCCAGTCTGTGTCCCCTGAGCAGCACACGTGTAGTTTTTTATAAGATTTCCAAACCTTATTGCTACGGCTGTATCACAATCATCCACGGTTACTACTGCCACCTTCTCTCCAGATGGACCATGAGGAATACCCAGCCTTCCAATGTTGGGCTACAACAAAAGAACATGTACATTTAGGTGAACCGCAATACATTGCATAAGTTATTCATAGCAGTTTACCATTTATCTATAAATTCGTCACATTTGAAATTATGTGTATAGAACAGTTAATGTCTGTAGGAAGATCTTTGTCAAAGTTTTTAGAAAATCACCTTTTGGTCACAAACCACTTCAAGCAAGTACAGCTATGTATGGTCCAATTACTCTCCCTCTAAACTACAATATGTCTGGTTGCCTACAACAGGTTCAGGTGAATAAGTAGTTCCTGCACATATCTAGTTATATGATTGGTCTGGATAGTGTTTTGAATAGGCAAGTGCTAGCCAATACATTGCTTCTCTCTTGAGTAGTTTAGAAGTTTGTATAAATGTTAACTTTTATCTGTTAAGCAGGTTCTAAAAATAGCCTAAACGTACTCCCGAGGAGTTCAGTAAATATGTCCTGGAGTCTGAGGTTCAGTGAGCAATCTGGATTCCATACTTTAATTGCCATCAACCAGTAGAAAGCGATGTTTTGTGTAGGTGATGCCCCTATGACAAATGCTATGGTCAGCAAGAATGACCAATATTCAATAGGAGGACTAGTAAAACAACAAGGTCATTATAAACACAAATGTATTCAATTGAAAATAGTAAATAATATGTGTTACTCTAATCCCTTGCTGGCCACTTTCTCTATTTAAACAGAAAAGCAAGGCTAAAATGTTATTAGCTTGTACTCATTTAATAGAAGTCAGCCTTTTATACTTAAGCAGAAGCTGCTACTAGTGGTTAGTAAAGATCATAAATAGAAGCTACAATTCCCAACAGTCTGGTGATCCGTTTTCCTACAGAACATTGTTAGTTACAGATCTTTCTGCACTGCTCTTTAATTACAACCAGCACCAAAAATGCCGCATCCAAGTCCAAGTGTCGGCAACTGGAACAATCCACTATATGAGACTCTGGAATTAGAATTCTTACCGAAGCTTCTATTTGTTATTGTCACAACACGAGGAACAACATAATCTGCCCTTTCATTTAATAATAATAAGTACATCAATGGCATATATATCATATCGGTTTCCTAATAATTGTAAATCAATCAGCCATTGTAATTTCCTTCTATTTTAGGTGTAGGAAATGTATGGAGTGTGATTGTTCATCAGGTAAAGCCACAGTTTGCATAAGGCCGACATATCCCTAGGAGTATAACTGCATAAAGGTGTAGAATGATTATTATGTAACAATAAATTAATTTCATAAAAAGATACTACAAATTATAACATGTCATTTTTTTAATCAAAACACAACAAAAACAATTATTTGCAAAATGTTACAAATAATTTATACATCTGTGGATCAATACCTACACATTGTACGTTTGAACATTGCCTTGATAAGAACAGTAGAAGTACAGGGCAACAAGCACAGCAAAGAAAGGTATTGGTAACAATGGTCTCATTTATAACAGACTACTACTAGGAACAGGACCTCTCTAACAGTCACGCTCTGTAGTTCCAAGGCAGCCACTACCTGTATTTCAGGTAATACAGAGCAAAGTACTCAGGTAATTGCTGTCTACCCTGCACAAGGTGATTTGACAAACTTGTAGAAAAGGTTTAGATACCGCTGCTTTACATACAGTTAAGTCACAACAAAGCAAATTAACTTGTCTCAGTGGAATGTTGGGCCTCTTTCATTCATTAATTCTACTGATTTTGAAGACAGCTTTTTTTGGATCCTTATTGCATCAACATTAACTAAAACAAGTTGGGCTCATTACTATACCTAGAAAATATACTAGAAGCGTGACTAGATAGAACAATGATAATTATATATTATCTATGGACCAAAAGGATTTTATTTTACTATATATATTTTTTTTAACATAATGAGATGGGATAGCATCCCAGCTGTGCCAAATTCAAATATACAGTAGATGCCACAATTATTAGGCAATTGCAAGGACTATTTTTCCTTTCTTTAAATTGGTAGTGCAGTAGACATACAAGATAGATCAGTCTCTGGGCCTGATTTATTAAGGAAAGTAAAGCAAAAAAAGGAGTAACTTTGCACCTTGGCAAAACCATGTTGCATTGGAGGGGTTGTAAATATGTGTAAATGTAAATATTTGTAAATGTGATGGCAGATTTATAGTTGGGGTAGGGTATGTTCTAGATTAACTTTAAATTTCAGTGAATAAATAAAAAGTTATCAAGTATTTGTGTGTTACAATGCAAAAAGCAGCCAGTATTTAACTTATGTGCAAAATAATAAACTAAATTGCACCCCTTGCATTGTAACATTACTTTTACGACTCAGGCCCTCTGTGTTTCCAGTGACTGCTACAATGCACCAGCATTAAAAGGTAGCAAATTAATATATAAAAAATAGTTTCTTCCACCATCTCTAATCTTTGAAATCACAAATCAGAGGAATTAGTCTAAGGTTCGAAGCGACCATTTGTTTTCTGTAAAAACAGGATGTAAAACCGGCACATTTCAATAGGGAGCATGAAAAGTAGCCAAACAGATGAACGTTACAGCACATCTATGCTACAATGAAACTGAAAAGAGGTGACAGGTCATGCAGACATCTGTGCTATAGTCCGGCTGCTTCCCACTTTACTGGCTTTGTTTATGTGGACTGTACAGTCATAGCAATCAATTTGTTATTAGCAGGGGAGGAAAGGTCAGTGTACGGATGCATGTAACCAGATATAGAATTTTATATCAACATACACTCACATAAAACATATTTAGAATTTACAGTACTCTCTTTATACAAACTGTATAACTACTGTATTGTTGTACTGGTTTAGAACTCAGTGGGGCATATTCAATTAGGTCTGTGGATCATGGTTACGTGGCGGCTGCGCATTACATAGGGTAATATGGTACCGCAACAACGCAAATTTCCGTTTGCAGCCTACGGGGGTTATTGCGGTACCGTGATCTCCAGACCTAAGTGAATATGCCCCATAAATCTTTGACATCTCTGTCTCGATTTTGTAAACTGTAATTTGGTAAACTTTTACTAAACTGCTTGAGTGGGGCTTTTGTAAAATGTCATTTACACGGCAGCTTTTTAAGCGAGCGCTTTTACCTATGACAGAGAGAAGTGCTAGGACAGAGTTATACCTAGAAACATAATAGTTGTGCAGTATTTTGAGCTCATCAGTGTAGGATAGTGATTTTCTGCTCAGCATGAGTTGCGCTGAAGAGATAGTCTCAAGGAAATAATGAAAGGGAGACTTATTGTAAATGCCATCTAGCTGCAGTACAAGATGAACCTCTAACGTCATCCCAAAATACTCAGAATGTGTCGCAAAATGTGTACTTATACCAAGTGCTGGATCAACCGTTGTAAGCAATTATCATTTGTAACATCTTTTCCTGATACTAAAAAATAATGTTACATATCTCAAATACAGATGTCAGGGAACAAACAGAATATCTTACATATTATGTCAGAACTGGAAGTGTGGCGATACAAGAGGTCTCCAGATTTGAAACAGACTGCTCATTAGGTGTCCAACCAGCCCTGTGGAGTCATTGCATTGCCCTGCTGGCCTCAGACTAATAATCCAATAGATGAACACGAAGGAAACTCATTTCCCAGGCATCCCTTTACTGCTTCATTGCTCACAAATGCTCATTATCCATTTACATGCAATATGGCAACAAAACATATTGGGGGTGGGAGAATGTAAGCCATCTGTAACAGCAAAGACTAGTTCAAATGACAAGACTTGGAACTAAATTTATAAGATAGAAATCCAGTAAAAGAAAAACCATATGCAGATTTTTTTTTCCCCAATCTGCTTCTGCAATTAAAATTGAAAATAACACTTTACATTAGGTGCATTGTTAACAGAATGTCTTGTTTGGTAGTTGGTGTTATCATTACAATTAGGTGAGACTGGAGAGTCTTTTTCATGCCCATGTCCTGTACAACAGGATTTACTGGTTGGAAATTTTTTTTTTAGAATAACGGAGTAGAATCAAGTAAATGTTCCTTCAACAAATCCCTTAACAAAGCAGCCATGCAATGGCAGCAGAGACTTCAACCGTTTTGTAAATGGTAAATACTGAAATGTCATACAATGTAATATAGTATAATGTAATACTGTGCTGGAAGTGCAAAGTGCCAATGCAAGGATACAACACAAGTAAAATAACCAGCACCTCTCAACCTTTTCTAAAGTAAGGCCTCATCAAGAACACTCAACCACGTGTAGGAAAAAATTAGGGCAACAAATGTATTCTGCATTTTCCTTGCGGTAACCAAACTGGCTGTGCTAAAGGCCATTGCAAGCCTCATAGGCAGGGACGGACTGGCAAATGCCAGAAGGGCCGAGGGCTAGATGGGCTGCTCTGTCCACCCGAGCAGCAGCACCTCCCGGCAGCACATTTTTTCCCCCCACCAGGCAACACTCGCTCTACCACGCAAGAGGGGGCACAAACCCTGGACCACCCTATATCAGGTCTAAGATCCTTTGAAGGAGGGACTGTGTAGTGGCTGATGGCTGGCCCCTTTTCCGGGACCAGCCACCTCACACTCCCCCCCTATGTGTGGCCTTCTATCCTGTCAGGAGTCACATGGGACGTGCATCACATGACAGGTATCATCCCATGTGACCAAAGCAGCACGAGAGGCAGATAGAAGAGTCTCCTACACAGCGCAGATAGAACAAAGTAAGTGTGAGGGGAGAAGGAGGGATATGTTAATGTGGTGTTAATATAATTAGTGAGGGAAGGGGGTCTTAGGTAGGCTATTAATTCAATGGAGTGTAGGTGGGGGCTAATTCTGTAATGGGTGCTATTTTATTTGTGGGATGTTGGTGTGGCAATTTAATTTATTGGTGGGTCAATTTAATTTATTGGTGGAGCATATTAATTTAGATGCAGTGATGGGACCTTTAATTTAAAGCTTGGGTGGTTTATGACTATTGATTGTATATGGGTCTGAGTTTGAGGAGGAGGGATATTTATTAAATGTGAATATGAATTATTTAATGCCGAGGACGGTTGTGGGAAATGGTTATATTTATTAAACGTAAATGCTATTACTTTATTGTTGGGGCTGTTTGGAGGGAGGGAAATAGGGTTATTTATTAAATGTGAGTAATATTATTTTACTGTTGGTACTGGAGGGAGGCCTAATTATTAAACGTGGGTGCTATTGATTTAATGAAGGGGCTGGTTGGAGTTTTCTAAATTTTCCAAATAGGGCCTCCAACATTCCAGGATCCAGACAAGCAGCAACTGATTTAAAGATACCAGCAGCCACAGGGAGTTAAAGTGACAAGAAAAAGGTAGGAGAGAGCAGGACAGTCTGCCAAGTATCCTGAATCTGGTGGCGCAGTCTCAAATTTGGGTGACTGTCTCGCTAGTCAGGATTTGGTCCTATTACCAGGACAGTTGGGAGGTGTGTGCACCTGCTCTGGTTAACAGGAGGAAGCTGATAGCTGCTCCCAGTCCCTGGATAGGACAAAGCCTGAGATCCCTGCTCACTCTACAGGAAGTTCCCACCCTGATGGATGTCAGCAGCACCAGAAGCATAGATAAGTACAGTGGGCTGGGGGTGTCATAATGTCCCTGGGGAATATGGCGTGATGTGGCTGTAGAGGGTGTGTCACCTTCATTATTTATTTTCTCCACTATGAAACAGAGTACCCGGCTGATTTTTTTTGTGGTAGTAATTTATACCTTTTTTTAAACACCCCCCAAAAAATGGGATCCCTAATGTCAATTGAATCTAGCATTTTTAATTATATTCGAAAAACATGCATTTTTGCCGTAACGCAAAACATGAGGCAGATAAAGTAATTTGGTTTGAATTTTTGGATTTGGGAGGAAGAGTTACCTTAGGGGTCCAAATTTTGTGTTGATTCCTTAATAAACACCCGTAATAGTTCAAATAAACTGGATAAAGAAGCCGCGATTAGTAAACTATTTAATAAATTGAAAAATCAATATTTAATCAACTAATTGTCAGACAGTGAAGATATTTGGCAGAAATAGTTGTTTTGACATCCTCTCAAGTAAATTTTTTAAAAAAAAAAACGAGATGGGTGGTGGACATTTCATGCTTTTTTGGGTGATCTGATATGGAATGACCCCTCTGTATTTTTTATATTGACCTGTGCGTAGTTCGAACTTCAATTTTCACCAGCTCAGAGGTGACTGACTTTGGGCCTTGCCCTACATTTTTAATGCAACAAATTTTGCACCTTCCTGTTGCACTTCTGACACACACGCACACGCAATGTGCCTCAGGTAATAACGCCAATCCTGATGTCTTCTCTATTTCATGATTATTGTATGCTCCTTTGAGCAGGGCCATCTCTCCTCCTGTCTTCACCACTTCTAACTCTGCTCTCCAACTACCTAGCCCTACTCCTCGAGGACCCTCTACCCCTTGGGGGCCTCCCTGTCATCCGTGCCCTCCCTCTTGGGCTCCGTCGTATGCGGATCTCCCCCTCTCCCCTCCCCCACCCTCTCTAGCTGTACTTTGAGCTTACTGAGTTACTGTGCTTATTGTTTACTGTATTGTGCTGTCTCACCTCGTATTGTAATTCGTTTGTCCCTGTACGGCCCTACGGACACCTAGTAGCGCCCTATAAATAAAAATTAATAATAATAATAATAATAATATATATAATTATAAGCTAAAGCAGTTCCCAAGAAATTCAAACCTATCAGCGTTATTAAAGGTCAGTTCTTCATGGCGGCTACCCAGGGAAGTTTAAATGAATACACAGCTCAGTACAATTTGTGGATAAAGCCAACAGGGTGGCTGCCATGGTTTGGTGACACAGATCAGATTTAGCAACACACTTGAACAGAATGATGTATTCATTTAACTTCCCTATGATCCCTGCAAGAGAAATTCATATCCTTGCTGACAATGGTGAGTTTCTCATGAACCGCAATGGTTCCGGATTTATAAATCCCATGCTTCTGCCAGCTGGAGAGAAGGGTTGTTTATCTATTTAAAAAATAAATAATATATATATATAAAAAAAAAAAAAAAAAAAAGTACAGATTTCATCAAGTTTCTCTTTTAATCATTTCATACCACAAAAGTTCCCTTTCTCTAAATTTTCCCACCTAACATCTTTCCTATAACCTCCTGCATTGACAGTAGTTTCCTGCTTCCTATGTGTTTCTAACTATTACAGTCAAGGCCAAATTTTACATTAGCTGATTAATACTTTTTTTTTACAGACCCCTCATTCAAATTTCAATTAACCCATCTCCCCTATTCTACACTACCATTTCACACATTTTATACTACAAGAACTTGCAGATACTGATTTTATAACTGGTTCAGTACAGTGGTTTATACTTGAGTTATGCAAAAGCTACAAATAACAGGACTGGATAGGTTTACTCAAACTAGGATAAATTAGCAGCTGTTTACTTTTGTTTCTTTTGACATATTACGTTCCGGAACAAACTGTTTAAGTACAATAAACCACAGTGGTCAATTGCAATTCACACTATTCTTTTTTGCAACAATCTTTTTTTTAAAAAAAAAAGTTTATTGTTTTTAAACTTCCCAGATTTTAGAACAATTTCTCCTGGTCCTTTGGGAAAAAGTACAATGGGGGTTTGGCTGTACAAACGCTTAAGTAATCAGTTCACATTCTAGGTCAGATTAATGCAGAAATACCGAGAATTCTAGAAGATACATAAAAGTTCTAACAGACTTTACCCACCATTGCATATGAAAAATAACACTTCTCTTATTTTATATATTCCTTCTTATATCAGTCTGTTTCTGTACTCTTGGACAACTGAAAAGTACCTTGGTCTATGTGCACAGGACGACTTCTCTACTCTTTGGTGGGTGCAATGTTTTTATTTTGTAACAGCAGCTATTCATTGAAAGGGAGCGTTTACTATATTGATAGTGTGTCACTGGGCTACGTCTATTCTGTGCATACAGTCAAATCCAAAATTAATGTATTTAAATTATGTTGAATAATTATAAGGTGACAAGTTGTTCATCTCCATGTACAAAGTGAAAGGTGATACTGTGCGATACATGTTAATCTAAACGAACATTGCTGGTATGTGCTATTCCTTATGACATTACCAGCAAATGATTGATCGCCAAAATAAGAAAACAATGTCTATGACCATAGAACATTGTGTTTGCGGCTGTAGATGTAGTTGAATACTATACCCACGCCAATTTGTCAAACTGAAATGTGTAAAGTGACTTATCAGAGAGGTATTTAATATGACTGATGTGTATGTCAATAATAAGAAAGTAGCAAGCAAGAGTATTTGAATTACTTCCTTGAGGTAACTGATGATCAAAAGTGATTTGCAGAAAACTCCCATTTCAGTCAATGGGAGTAGCTGCAATGAGTCGCTTCTATGTGTATTAAATTACCCCCTTGGAGCGCTGATCTAGTTTAGTTGTGTTTCAGCATGCTGAGCAGCCAAAGGTGTAGGACAAAAAGTTAGAACCCCAAACTCAAATATCGGGACACAGATCATTTCATTGGAATGTTCTCAAACCTACAATGACACATCAGTGAGAACACACAGGTCTGACACAATACACAGACCAGTCACATTTTCATGAGATATACTGTATATCTGTAAATATATCCACATATATGTGTGGATCCTGATTAACATGTAATCCAGTACAGAATTCTTAATTCATGTTATACATGACACTATATGAGAGCCACTAATTCTGTATAACATTCACATGGTGGATAAGGCGTATAAACAAGCTGTGTGTAGTATACTATAAATGGTGTTCATGTGTTGGCTGAACGCAGGTCAGACCAGAATTATTTTCCTCTATAGAGACATAAACATGGACCACTATACCTGGTGGTCACTGGTCAGTGTTCTGCACCTCCTGTGTATTTCTCCATAGAGGACAATTAGTCTTATAGAACTCTCTGTATGAGCTGCCTTCAACTCCATCACAACGTACCACAGAAACTGAGAAACACAGTGTATATGTAGCCTTAAGAGACCTCATACATGTAGTGGTGATTTGCCTACAGGCATAGGCCATCACTGAGATGTTTGTGCAATGCCTCAGCCTGCAGACGGACATTGAGACAGTTTACTCACTAAAAGAATTTACTTTTGAATAAATGTTGTGTAAAACAACCAACATACTGTATATCCGGGTAAATGAGGAACAATAAAGCTTATTTAAATTAAAGATAATGTCACAGAGGTGTGGCTTGTGATAATTATGCAATTGCTTAGAGAAATGTTTACAATAGCTAGACAGGCCTGTTTAGATATACCTAGTATAGCTGCAAGACCAAATCCAGGTCACCCTGAAACACCAGTGCTTTTTATAAGATGTTTAGTGACCAAAACAGCTCAGTCGACTAATATTACAAGAGCAACAAGGTGTAAAGGATGAGTGTGGTAGGTGTTCCACGTGGAAATCAACAAGAGGGGTTATAAAACCGGTCTATTTAGTTTTATCTGCATAAATTACTTCATATTAAACCTGCATAAATTCAGCACATTGTTTCCATGTCTTTCCACCTTATTTATAATATATATATATATATATATATATATATATATATATATATATATACACATACATATACACACACACACACACACATATACACACACACACACACACACACACACACACACACACAAGGCACTAGAACACTATAACATACATTACAGCACCCCGTAAGGATTCAGAGAAGACTAATATATGGCCATACATTTTACTTTTCCACAAGCAATAGTTCACCATATTTTGCATCGCTGACAGTGTGGGGATTAGGATCAAATGAGAACTGTCATTGGGGTGTCACATACCTGCTGATCTTCTACTGAAAAAAATTATACTTTTGCACGCCACAAATTGTTCAATGGGTAATTAACTTCAAACAAGTGAAAACCAGGACATGTGTTTGCCTGTTACATTGTATTTAATTCAGAGTTGTTTTGTAGACTACACAGTATAGAGTAGTTTCATTGCGATTCTGGCTTGTCATGGCAAAACAAAAGCTTAAAATCTAAAAGGTAAATCCCTAAAACAGACAGTAAAATATAATTACTGGCACAGTATGCACATATATGATTAGAATTATTATAGCATGTTACAAAACAAATGTGAAACGCATTGGTGCTATAAAATGATATAAAATAATACAAGGTTATCACTTAAAAAATGATTGACTGTATTATATTTATGTCAAAACAAAAGATAGTCTGGCAATCTAAAACAAACAATATTTAAATCACTGTGTCAGTATATATAGTGCATCCGGAAAGTATTTACAGCGCATCACTTTTTCCACATTTTGTTATGTTACAGCCTTATTCCAAAATGAAATAAATTCCTTTTTTCCCTCAAAATTCTACACACAATACCCCATAATGACAACGTGAAAAAAGTTTTTGAGATTTTTGTAAATTTATCACAAATAGAACACTTAGAAATCACATATACATAAGTATTCACAGGCTTTGCATGAAGCAACATGTGCACTCAGGATGTCACAATTCAAACCTTCCTGAGTCGCCATTTTTAAAGTAGGCAGCTGGCAGCACATTCTCAAATGAAATTTAGAAGTGGTGGTATGAAAAAATGTTATTGGAATGTAAGAGAATGGAATTTGATAGTTTTACAATGAAGACAGTAGGCGAAGTGGTGGTATGACATTCAACCATGTACCCCCCCCCCACTTCGACCACTGTTTGGACAAACATTTCCTTAAGTAAAGGGAGCATGTCTTGGTTTCACTGATTTCTAATTTGTTTTGGGAGTCAGACCCCTAGATACTTAGAGAAGACTATTTTATTATAATGCATATCTTACCTGACGCTTCTAACACTGCACATATCTTGCCTGTCAACTAATTAAAACAAAGTGCAGTAGTTGTCGCAATACATATAGAAATAAACCTTATTTTAACAACCCCACTCGACAATGGTTTATCATGCAAGTCCCATCTTAGTGAGCTGCTTATTAGTTAACTTCCTTAATTTTTTTACGTCCTACATGGCGTTGGTTTTGCTTGGCAGTGCTGACCGCTACTTTTCACTTCAGCTAGCATCATTTGTCGGTGAATTTTCCTTATGCAAAAGCGTGACTCCCTTTGTGACATTGTAGCCGTCATCCTTGAATGTCAAAACATCAGTTTGCTTTGTGAGTTTCTTCACTAACAGGTTAACATTCCTATATTCCTTTGATCAAGGTGACAAAGATTTTATTATTAGTCCTATGACTCGTGACTCTGGATTCAGTACACCATACACTCTATGATAATGCACTGACACTGGTGTTAAAAGCATCTTCAATATCCGAAATGTTATCATACTCTTTTATAGCACTTTTGATTTTTTGCCGATTCTTTTGACTCTTGTGAACAGGTTTCTAATACCAAGTAGGCACTCTACAATTTCCTTAGAGTCCTGCATATACAGGTCCTTAACCAGCTTAGTTTAATATACAATCAGTGGTCGAAGAGGGCTGGTGTATTTTGGTATGCAACAGCGCAACTTCTCCGAATACCTTCATTGTAAAACTAGCCAACTGAATTCACTTATATTTTTCATACCACTTCTAAATTTCCCCTTCAACCACTATATACAATCATGCGAATAATAAATTACACACTCATTCACATCTGTGTTTTAACATATCGGTGCATAATTAACAATCATTTAGTCTTTACCAAGTCCTAAAATTTGATATCTAATATGTCACAAACAACAAATTTTACTTTACCATTTATTCAACAAAAAACAGCTATATGAAAAATGTAAAAAGAGGAAAATACCTAAGGCGCTTGGAAGGGCTATGGACCCTGTTCACAAATTGCTAGAGGTCTGCCACCTCTTAAAACTTAATAAAAATAAAACAAAAAATTGCAATAGTGAAACAGTGACCACACAACAGAGGTCAGCATAAAAAAAAATTGAACCAACTTTATTGGCTACTAAAAAATGATAATGACTTTTGTTGTGTGGTCACTGTTTCACAATTGCATATGTGAAAATATAAGTACATCCCGTGATTCTGTATTTTGCAGAACCACCTGTAGCAGTGATAGCTCATTGGTATGAGCTTTTCTGTTTCTTACACTCTCATATTTTGAGCAATTTTGCCCCACTCCTCCTTACACCATGGTTCATCTCACTGATGATTGGAGGGCAATTGTTTATGCACCACTCTCATAAAGTCCTGTCACGGCATCTCAATGGGGTTCCAAAACCTTCTTTTATTTTTCAGTCATTCAGTTGTAGATTTGCTGGTGTGCTTAGGATCATTGTCCTGTTACTAATTGTGAGGTGTCTAGGTCTTGTCACCGCAAAGCAACCCCAGTGTATTTGACAGCTGGTATGAGGTTCATGTGGTGATGCATAGCATTGTGCATGAAGGCCAAACAACTCCACTCAGATTTTTGGGTGAATATCCTGGAGTGAGAATTCACCTTGGAAGAATGGAATCTATTTTCAAATGTGTCTCAGTTCGGGATGGTGCTACCACTAGGGGATCCTAGGCATCCGCCTAGGGCTCTAGGGTTTAGGGGTCACCTGAAACACTGAATGAGCTCAATAATGTCACTCATTCAGTGTTTTTATTTTCCCTGTGGCACCCAAACACTGAGCGCCAGCCGCAGACAGAGAGGCAGCAGCTGGTGGCTTCTTACCTGTGAAACTGACGACTGCTACTCCATGTTAGTGATGGTCTGGGAGTAAGAAGCTGGGCTATGACATTGTCCCTGCTGGACACAAGGCAAGATTCGGGAAAAGGGAGGTGGAGCAGCTCCTGGAAAGGGAGGGTTGTACATGAGCAGGAGGGGTTGTGCATGTGTGCCCAGGATGCCTGTGCCAGCCCTGCTCTCACTAGAATGATGAACTTCCAATTGCTTGGAAATGGTCTTGCAGCCCTTTTCCAAACTGATGAGGAGCAAATATTGCTTCTCTGAGATCGCTGCGAATGCTCCAGACGAAAACAGCCCTCACTTTGCTTGTATGCAGATGTGCCAACATGTCCCAATGCTAAAATAAGTGCATTTGATTTTGATTAGTAGCATCTGGTTGAAATTACCTTCTTTTCCGGTATGGAAGTGGTAAGGGTGTACTTACTATTTCATACATGGCTTCCTCTTGTAGGGTTATTTTCTGATGAATAAATGAGGACAAGTATGAAATCTGTTATGGATTATTTGTCACATTTATGACACATGTCAAAGATATTTAGGACTTGATGATGACTAGATGATTTAGTATGTTCTGATATTTAAAATCTCAGTGTTAAAAATAAATTACACACTCTTTCACATGACTGTATATTTTAATACAGACGTAAAGCATAACTACCTCTACTAAATATCTAGTATAAGATTACTATCGCCTTAAATGTATATCATCATAATTCAAAGCCCCGCGTATCGGTGTACTAGATTTATAGCCTGAAAACAAACTAAAATGGCTTCTTTATCTGCAAAAAAAACAAATGTATCGCTTCAATTCTGCTGCAACAGAATTCCAAAAAGGGCATATTTATTATAGAATATGAAAGTATTAAGCATGTCTTACTGGCATTACTGTTCTATTTGCAGGGCACTTGTGGGCTGATTGTAAAGCCAACTGCCTATGTAAGGCAATCCCTCATAGTAATCATAATAACCCAAGAAAAAGACTGCACCATATAAGGATTACAACTGTTTATGGTGATAAATTACTTTACTAATCTAAAGTCAAAACAGAGCTAGACTACAGGTTGGTAGTACTTTTCAATGTAAAGCTTGCAGTCTTCCGCAAAAAGTCCAGTCATCTGCATGCGATTTATTTCAGTATTTAGAAGAACATGATACAGAATGTATGACAGCTATGAATTCAATCGCAAATTTCATTTTACATGAACAACAGTGGTAATTATTTTTTTTTTAGTTTTTTTGTACAATGAAGGGAATAAAGATGTCTACAGGCTTATTTGGTCACAACTGACCTCAGTCATATTTTGCGTAGGTTAGCAGAAATAAATGTTCTATTCTTACATGTGGGAAAACATTTTGGGCAGTTTCTTATGAACAGCAGCTCTTATTGTTCTATTTTACTATTTTTCCTTGTCTCTCTTCACTTGTAGTGTGGTAGGTGCCTGTCCCGAAATCCCTACCATTTCCGACAACCCCATATACGTAGGTCACGCGAAGTTCACAGCGCATGCCACATCAGAAACATCAGCCAAGCAACAATATGTCACGCCAGGTGATCGGGCAGTGCACCCGCCCCTGGCAGTCTTGCATTTCCTCCGGCGGTCCATTCCATCGCGGGCGCCACCATCTTGGACGCGGGCCGTATTTAAAAAATTTTGACTGCTCTCCCATTGGCCAGACTATTTGGCGCCAAGTTTAAAAGGCACCTCCCCTGGACATCTGGTGTCTGTTCTTTGAGTCACTCCCTGGTGCTAATTCGTGGCTTCCCTCTAGTGTCTTGCTTGTCTGCAGAGCTCACGCTCTAACCCTGTTCCAATGTGTTTATCTACTTGTCCGCAGAGCTGACCCTCTACAGTTGTTGCAAAGCTGATTCTCTCCACTCCATTCCTCTGTGATTACCGGCTAGACTGCAGAGCTCACGCTCTATCTTCTGTTCCAGTGTGATCATCTATTTGTCCGCAGAGCCGACCATCCTCTATACTCTTCCGTGCCTACCACCTCAAATGACCTTCCCAAAGGGTTTCGCTCAGTGCTCTTAGTGAGGGCCGCAACCTGCCAGACAGGCGCAGCTAAGGCCATAATGCCTTACGGCGGTCCCTGGTGAATACAGTCTCCTCGTTAGACTCCGTGCCCTGCTGGAGTAGCGCTAAACTGTGCAAACCCTAGGATTCGCATCGTAAAGTCTAGACTCCGCATGTGGAACCGTGACACAATCCCTGATAAATGTATGAAAATGTTATGAACTGAAGAGGACACATTCTCTTACATAGTTCCCAAGTGTGATGGAATTGACGAGAGCTGTGTCCAGATCACTGCTAGAAGCACCTACCATAAGTACGTGAGGCAATGCAGGGTGTTAGGAACTCACTTGGGAGGCATGATAAGCCCTAATGTCAACTGGCCATGTACCAGAGTGGCGCAATTCTACCCCTTATTCAATAAATCAACTAGAACATAGTTTCAATTAAAAAAATGTCAGATAGCTTGAAAAGGAACACAGATGATAGTCAAATTATTAAAGTTATTCAAATTGAACCAGCAAGGTGTGGTGATCTCCAGCCAATCTCAAAAATAGTAAAATTTGTATCTGGGTTGACCACCATGGTGTGTATTTTATAACTGCTAAGCTGCTACCTCAAGTACCTGAAGTACCTTTGCAGATAAAATAACCTATAAAATGTATGGGTGTGCCCATATTCAGCTAGATTGAAGTAAAAGGTCTATGTTTGATAGTATTGCTAATGTTGTTTTACCTAATTAGAACATCGAAAACTACTAAGTTCCAGTTTGAATTTACGGTTCGTACAGAAAACTTTAAAAAATAATATTCAATGAAACTATTTAAGCTTGTCCTACAAACATGGTCAAACCTGTTCATCTTGTTCATATTCAGCCTCAATTTATTAGTCATCCAGTTATTGCAAATTTTCACACTTCCTAACTTAATTACTTTTGAAACAATTTCAAGCATCTGTACACATATGTAGTGTTTGACTGTTGCTGACCTCTCTCAACACTGCCGAGTCACTGAATTTTTAACCAACTGAAGCCAAATACAGTTTACTATCCCCATCGTATTCCTGTAGAGTGAAGCTCATGTGTCCTATATTATTTGCATGTACACAAAGAGCAAATGAGATAATACAATATCATTAGTGAGCCCAGGAAGTTACCCCAAGAGAGCCCACACAAATCTCCTTTGTAGTGCATATGCCTGATGCACACAATGACTCCCGGTAGGCACTGGAGTAGTAAAGTGAATTAAACATGTGAAGGCTCTTAGGATTCAGGTCAATGAATTACTTGCAATTGGTCACTTCTTTGTACACTTTGCTGCATCACTGGTTTTGCACCACAAAGGAATTTTTTACATACTTAACTATAAACCAGAGGTATATTTTGCCATGTTTATAAGTTAAGGGGACGACTGTTCTGGATAGATCAGCTTAAAATTAAACATCTGGGCTTTGTTTTTTTTAACTTTCCCATATGAAAGTCGATGTCTAAACAGAGTTTGTGGAGTGCAAATCACTGAAAACAGATCAGTGACCCCAATGAGACACCTAGTGTGCCTAAATAGGATTCTGTTCTTTTTCCAAAAGCTTTGTAATGTATCTGCTACTGCTAAGGAATTACCATAACAATAGTTCAATAGAACGCATTTCAAAAAGAAAGAAAGAATTACTGAATACCGTTAATATTGCACTAGAAGACTCTTCTACTTGTAAAAAAACTTACCTACACTGTCATTTCTGTCTCTCTATGACATATTTTATTTTATATAGATATATGTGCACATATAGATAGATTATTTTGATCTAGTTTGTGGGTCACTTGCTGGGCGGCCCTTACATTTACCAACAAAGTATTTTCACATCTGCACTTTATTTTGTCTACCTTGTCTGTCCTTGTTTTAGGTGCTCTTGTAGATATTAAATAACTTGCATTTCAGTTTTAGCCAAAAAGTACTGAAGGTTGATGAAAGTTATGCCTGATTGTCTAATTAAATGAAATTGAAGGTTCAAATAATTTTTCCATATAAAATGTAGTATCAAATTGGAATTGCAGTTCTCATCTTTATGCCGGCTCAACCAAAAAATTACTTTTTTAAATGTCCTGGAGTCACTTTCCAAAGAGAATACATTTTCTAGCATTCTTTACTGCTACCCATGTAATCAACACGCATGTATCATCATAGAGATCAATGAACTAAGACTGCAACATTTTCACTTTACACACATTTGCATTCCATTCAGAACATGGCATGTGCTATGGCTACCACTGGAAACTAGATAAGTTCTTAGAACAAGGCAATTAGTGGCCTTCATCATCATCATCATCTATTTATTTATTTATATAGCGCCACTAATTCTGTAGTGTTGCACAGAGGACTCACTCACATCAGTCCCTGTCCCATTGGAGCTTACAATCTAAATCTGCTAACATACACAGACACACAGACAGACACACAGACAGAGACTAAGAGCAATTTAATAACAGCCAATTAACCTACCAGTTTGTTTTTTGGAGAGTGGGAGGAAACTGGAGCACCCGGAGGAAACCCACGCAAACACGGGAGAACATACAAACTCCACACAGATAAGGCCATGGTCAGGAATCGAACTCATGACCCCAGTGCTGTGAGGCAGAAGTGCTAACCGCTAAACCTACCTACTGCAAGTCGCCTTTCCCGTGGAACCACACAAGGGGCTAGATTTACTAAGCTGAGGGTTTGAAAAAGTGGGGATGTTGCCTATAGCAACCAATCAGATTCTAGCTGTTATTTTGTAGAAAGCACTAAATAAATGAAAGCTAGAATCTGATTGGTTGCTATAGGCAACATCCCCACTTTTTCAAACCCGCAGCTTAGTAAATTTAGCCCAAGGTGTTAATAGCTTGACTTTGTTCAACAGCAGATAGTAACATTGGAGTTACAGAAGAACTCTGAATCCACACAAAGAATTAATGGCTGAAGTCTGTACAGCAGCAGACTGTAAAACTGAAATAATATAAGGAAGCCTGTGTCCACACGAAGAGTTAATAGCTGAAGTCTGTACAGCAGCAGACGGTAAAACTGAAATAATATAAGGAAGCTTGTGTCCACACGAAGAGTTAATGGCTGAAGTCTGTATAGCAGCAGATAGTAACACTGGAGTAGCAGAAAGAAGAGCAACAAACAGCTGGAACCAGGAACTAGGAAAGTGTTGTACTTGCCATTATTTGCGTGTAGGAGGTGACTTTTAAAGTCTGCAGAAGGAGCTAATTGGTGGATCAAGTCATATGCTCAGAATAGGCAGGACGTAGAAAAATGTCTCACCCAAGATGGCAGCCTCCTGTGCAGCAGTCAGAAGCCACGCTTTGTCCCAATATTTAGAATGCTGCATTCTGTCAGGAGGGAAATGCATGGTGATACAATACCGTTGAGTGGTGAAAACATGGCTAAGACCCTGATTTATGACAGCAGGAAGGTTAAGTCCTTCCTGCCATTTAAACTCATAGGGGCAAAAAGGATTGTTCCATTGGCAGCGAGTCCCCTCCCAGAGACTGGTAATTGTTGTCCCGGCTGATGGACAAAAGCCAGGACAGGAAGAGTGTAAGTGTGAGCCATTACGATTAGTGCAATGGTTCATAACAGCATGAGCAGAGTTGATGCAAAGAGCTTCATTCCAACTGGGAATAGAAAATGTATGATGTTTCATGGCTAATAGAAACAATAGGTCCATGTCAACAGCCTTTTTATTTATATTTCAGTATACAATTATTGTCTCACATGGAAATCCAATTTTAACAAACTAGAAAAAATGTACAAGCAGCATTACAAAATAATACTGTATAGCAATGTAATAGATGACCAATACTGTAAATGAAAATATGCAAGGTGTTTCCCTATTTAGAATCATCTGCTTTTCACCAACAAACCCCAATAGGATGGAACAAGTCACAATGACCTCATCTTGTGGATAAAGTTGCTAGGAGACAAAAGGGATATTCCTTTAAAACAGGCTTTTATGGTTCATGGCTACAATTGTCCCTCAAAATTCAATAGCCAGAGGAAGCAGTTCACAACCGAAAAGTTTTGAATAGCATTTAGTAAATGTAATAAGTTACATTTCTGGCATTCATGATAAACAAAACATAAACCAAAAAGTATTTAGTGAATGTGGCAGGTAGCCTAAACTATCACAAATGCAGTGCCACTTTCTTTATAGATTATACAATCTGTTATATAGGGTAAACATCTTATGAAGGTTTGTATTCTCACTACATTAAAATATATTAGAATAAAAAATAAATACATACATATTGCTAGCTTTTGTCAACAATAATGAGTGTGTGGCAGGATTAGTTTAAATTCAAAGTAAAAAACTGGTGGCACATTTTTGCATGTCTAGCCAGTCATACACTTGTTTCTTGATACCTTAACAACAATATTTATGTCAAAGGTTATGCGTGATGTAACCAGGGATGTCATGTGATCTTGTTTGATCATTGATAAAATTACATAAATCCTTAGATTTACATTAGACGAGTACCAAGCCATCAACCCTCTTCCCACGATTACCCCGTTGCAACAATCCTCCCTGAACTCGGACATTACCCTGACTGAGGTCCTGGCAGCCATAAAATCTTTGAAAGCCTCTTCAGCTCCAGGCCCTGACTGTTTTACTCTACAATACCATAAAAAAGTTTGCTGGGCCCTTATCTTACATCATTCTTTAACGAAAGTTTGGAGGGGGCCTCTTTCGACACTGCCACTACTGGAGCCAATATCATTGTTATCCTGAAACTGGGGAAGGACCCCTCCCTATGTTCTAGTTATAGGCCTATATCACTTCTTAACTTGGATTTGAAAATTTACGCAAAAATTTTGGCCTCCAGACTGAATCCCCTCCTCTCTTCCCTCGTCCATCCTGACCAAGTGGGTTTTATTCCGGGGTGCCAGGCCCCTGACAAAACTAGGAGAGCTATTGATTTGATCCACACAATTCATAGTGGCAAGATTCCCTCTCTACTTATGTCGCTCGACGCTGAAAAGGCGTTCAATCGCATTTCCTGGTCTTTTATGGTCGGGGTGTTGGGGGCGATGGGGTTCTCTGGTATATTTACGACTGCTATTTCAGCCCTGTACCATTCTCCTTTGCCTACAATCTCGGTGAACGGTCTGACCTCAGTCCCCTTTACTATTTCCAATGACACACGACAGGGTTATCCTCTGTACCGTCTCATCGTTGATCCGGGCCAATCAGCTGATAGCGGGCATACCAGTGGGTTCCTCTACTCGCAAAATAGCACTTTATGCAGACGATGTCCTGATGTCTATTGCTAACCTGACTACCTCCATTCCTCCTCTCCTGGATGAGTTAGACTTTTACAGATACTTTTCAGAATATAAGATCAACACTGACAAGACAGAAGTCCTGTACTTTTACGTCTCCCCAGCTGACAAATCATTGCTAGAGTGCTCCTTTTCATTTTATCGGCGCCTTCAAAAAATTAAATATCTTGTGGTATACCTTTCTAAATATCATCACCAGTTTTTCCAGGCTAATTTCCTATAGTCAAACTAGATCTCTCTACATGGTCGCAATTATACTTCTCCTGGATAGGATAACGCTGTCAAGATGAATATACTCCTCAGGACTCCTCTACCTCCTCCAGACCCTCCCCATCTGCGTAACGTAGCCCCTTATGTTTTCAAGTTCCTCCACTTCCATGTTTCTAAATTCATTTGGTCAGGTAAGCACCACTAGGTCTGCCTCAAACTCCTACAGAGGCCCTCGTGGGGAGGGGGACTGAGAATCCCTGATTTCCTTTCACTATTACCTCTCTGCCCAATTCTGCTCAATGTGTTCTTTGGTGTAGCTCGGAATCCTCCAGGTCTGGGTTGATATTGAGGCTGAAGGTCTGGAATGCTCTCTCCGTCTGCCCTCCTCTGGCTCCCACGTGGTCGTCGCCAAAACATTCCCAGATTCACACAGTCATTTCACACTCACTGGCAGTCTGAGACTCATCTTCTCAAAAACATGGCCTCTTCCCCTACCCCTCGCCACTTGTACCAATATTTAACTTTCCAGAGTCTCTGCCCCAAAGTGTTTGATCCATGGCTCTCGTGGGGAGTTCGCTATCTAAATGACCTCACCTCCACGGCAACATTCCCTCCATTCTCCGATATTCAATCCCGACTGCACATTCCCTCAAAATTCTTCTATCAATACCTACAGCTCTGTCACTTTCATCACACAGCTAAAACTCGCTTTTACTCCCATCCTCTTACTATTTTTGGAAATCTCTGTCTCTGTCATTCCTCTACGAAAGGACTTCTCTCCACATTATACTATGCACTCACTCCGTCTACTCTAGACATTAGAGACCCTCATGGATTGGCCTAGGAGCGTGACCTTGGTGAAACCCTACTGGATGAATAACAGTCAGTGATCCATGAGAATGCTGCCTCCAGCTCAATCTGTGTTAAAATAAAAGAGAATGCCTAGATGTTGTACCGATGGTATTATGTACCCTCCCTACTCCACAGGATAGTCTCCAACTCTTCTAACCTTTGTTGGTGGAGGTGCTCCCATGAAGATACCTTCCTCCACATATGGTGGACCTGTCCCAAACTGATACGTTTCTGGGCCGAGATTTAACAGCTGATTCAATCGGTACTCCAGATAGACGTGCCTCTGGATCCTAAATTCTTTTTCCTACCTCTGGAGGCGCCCTCTGCAACTCGACACTAGAACAAGTTGGCCAGACATATCCTCTCGGCATCCACCTGCCAAATCGCAGCGGACTGGTGACAGCAGACTCCCCCAACCCTTCAGACTATTATTAACAGAGTATGGAAGGTACAGCAAATGGAATACATGACTAGTATTCTTAACAATTCATCTAAATCTTTCACCAAGGTCTGGGACCCATGACTCTCGTTCTTCCAGGCTAACTCTCCCTACTCCTGATACTGCAACGATACTTGTCCACGCTTTTTCTCGGTCTCCTTTTTTCTCTCTTCTTCACCCCTCTCTCTTTCTCTTATCTCTTTTCTCCACCTCTCTCCACCCTCTCCTACTACTTAAAATCTTTGGTCATTTTCATTGTTCTCAATAAAATATCTCTGCATTGAGTTATTAAGTTGTTACACTAGTCGTGCCACCTGATATAATTATTTATATGCATGTTGGTTGTTAGTTTATTTGACCTTGCTTTTTTTTCCAATCTGTGCAGTTAATCTAAAACGTTATCTAGAACTACCCAATACAAAACCTATTTTAATACCATATGTTATTCACACATTAAAGTGACAAGTGGATGACTTATACTGATTGAGGTTCCACATATTCAACATCAGGATCTGCTACAAGGGCACATAGACATGCGTATTATAATTTCCATGTGGCCCGGTGTGGTGAGCATTGTTTAAAGAGCGGTTAAAAACAGGAGAAGAGCTGTGTAAAGTAAAACGCAATAGAATACCAAGCGTTGTTTGTTTAAAAGTATTGACAGCCCAAGTCCACATTAAGCAGCATTTAGGAGTTGTCATATGCTAGAACCACAGGATTCTATAGGAATTGTAAAGAAGGACAGAAACTCAATACTAATAAAGTATAGTTTCTTTGTAAATAAAATACTTTCAGATGGTAAAAGGTATTTAGTGGAAGTCACATTTTTCCTTTAGCACCTGTAAGAATGTCTGAGGAGTCTCAACGATCATGACCCTGAATCCCTCCAGTTAAACACATTCTCTTAAAACTAATTAGAAATATTTAGGATAATTAGCAAAAGCTCATTTTCAAAGAATACTGTGGTTTAATTTAGAGGCACAGTACAAAGGGGCCTGCACTGAAGTCACTTGGGACTGGTGCCCACTAACCTGGAGAAAAAAAGAAAACTAGAAAAAAATGTCAATTAAACACCAGGGACTGAACATTCCTGAAACACTACCAGGCCCTTTCCATATGTGCTGGTGTAACTTTATACGCAGATAATACACCTGTGAAACATGAGCAGCCTATTTATGAGTCCCGGCACACCTTTTGTTCACCTTTCCCGCATTATCCTAGACCTCAGCTTTCAGTTCATTGTTCAGCATGTTATCAAACGCACAGCAACATCAACTTCATCTACTGTGTGTCACAGACAGGCATATTTACAAGACATTTCTCTTTGCTTACAGGTCGAACAAGGTCTTGGCTTCTTTCACCAATCATTTTAAAAAGAGTATTTATCTGAAAAGGTCTACGACATTACAGGTCCTGTGCTAGGGTGGAGTAATCTGCTGCAGGTAAACTTTCCTGCACTGTCAAGAGTCTGACTTCCTGTGCAATGTTCTCTTAGCGCAGGTGAAAATAATACATATGGTAAAAGCTATTACCAGTTACTGAAAATAATGATGTGATAATGACAAATATTACACACCAACACTAAAGGAAAGACATTTAAATATATTAATACAATTTTTTTTACCAGCTATAAAATCACGCTGTAAAACATACATAAATATAGTTATTTATCACAAAGCACATATTATAGCCGCAGAATATTAGAAAAGAAATGAATCAACAAATGTCCTTTACAACACACCCAATCTCAATTTAAACAATAAAAACAATTAAATGCAATTAAAAACAATGAAATTAAACACATAATTACATACAACAGGTCAGCTTTCAAGGATTTCATTTTTTTAATAGCTTAGTCATTAAAAGATTTGTACCTAGTGCTCCCATATATAAATCAGCAAACCTGTGTAACATCAAATATATGCAGTATCCTACAGCAGCTATATGCTTTACTTTGCTTGTCAATTGTTAAACTTACATAATCGTATTCCTACAACTTCTATTAAATAACTCCACCCATACCTGAAAATTCAGTTTTGGGTGGAGTTCTATAAGTTTAACATTAATGCAGAAAATTACTTAACCAAAAAAAAACAGAAAAAAAAAAAAAAACACAGAAAAATCCCTATTGGCGCTTTGAAGGCTTTAAAGAGTATGGATAATAATTACATAAATATATAAAAGAAATCATTTACAGATTACCACAGCTGCACTAAGATACTGTGTCCTCTGAGAAATAAAAGCAAAAAAGAAAAAAATGTGCAGTGACTATTAATCAGTTAATATCTCTATAAAAATGATCTGTAAAATGTGCACTCGAGATCCGTGGCTACGCAATTTATTAAACAACGTTTCATTAATTTCAAAAAATATTATTTTACTTATCTACTGACTTAGTGTGCATATTTCACGGCTTTTTTTTTTTTTTGTTCTTCAAAGAAAAGGGATAGTAACTGATTAATCAGAAAATGAAATGTTCTGGATCCAGCTTTTCACCCTGTTAGGCGTCTCCCCCACCATCTGAGGCAGGTCTGCAGGCAGTATGCTGTATTCAATTTTAAAAAAAATAAAACAAAAAAACCCAGCTGTCTAAGCAGCAAAGAGATCCCCCCAGATGCCGGCCATTGTCTGGGGATGATCTACTAGATACTGCCAAGGCAGGCTTTTATGCTGCAGGCAGCAAGAACCCGCTGGATTAGGAGCTCCAGAGCCCAGTCATATTCTGCGTTAATGTTTAAATTATGGCATTCTACCCAAAACTACATTTTCAGATTTAGGTAGAATCAGCCTTTAATCTATGTTTACTGAAAATCAAAACTTTAAGGGGAAAATCATTATTCCGAATCATAGACTTTCAGTGGCAACAACCAGAACACATGACGGCACTAACTGTAAATATATAGATAGGTCCCTCTTAACATCCATTGAAGACAAGCAAAAAACAAACTATACTGCGCACAGGTATCGATAAAAGCCAAAATAATATAGTATTATGTTGTACAGTCATTTCAGACCTGTCAAATATGATTTAAACTATTGACTGTGGTTTAACTTCAAACACATTATGGGGTGAGGGGAGGGGATTTATCTTACCTTGTTATAATATTGCACTTGAACAGAATGCCAGTGCCCATCACTCACTCCTCCTTCAACGTACGGGCTGACCTTAGTAGTGCTTTCTCCTGTGACAGAGAAACATTTGCACATCAGTGATCACATAGCTAAAATAAGAACATAGCATACATTTTCTGTTGGCCACATATTTCAAAGGTTTTCACTTACAGATTAATGTGGGTTATTTAATAAATATATATATATATATGTATATACCGTATATACTCGAGTATAAGTCGACCCGAATATAAGCCGAGGCACCTAATTTTACTACATAAAACAGGGAAAACTTATTGACTCGAGTATAAGCCTAGGGTGGAAAAGAGCGCTAATTTAAAAACCTAAATAAAAATGATAGGTTCAATCTATGAAATCATTTTTAGCTAAACCATAAATAACAGTAGATGACAAGGAACATTCATAAATGATTATAAAATCATTGGCATTGGGTACAACCTAACCTAAATAAAGGGGTATATAAGGGGTAGGGATATAAATGTATGAACATGGTGGCTGTATTGTTTGTTCATTATGTAATTGCACTGTAAATTAAAAAACAAAAAAAACAAAAAGGAGAGAGAGAGAGAGAGAGAGAGAGAGAGAGAGATATTTTTTCACTTACCCGGCAGTGGAACGCATATGCGTTCCAACAACAGGAAGTTCGGCATTTGGAACGCTAGTTTGCGTTCCAAATGCCGAACTTCCTGTTGTTGGAACGCATATGCAGAAGTTGACAGCCGAGGGACCGGACAACAGGTAAGTTCACTCGTGTATAAGCCGAGTTTTTCAGCATACAAAAGTATGCTGAAAAACTCGGCTTATACACGAGTATATACGGTATATATATATATATATATATATATATATATATATATATATATATATATATGGGAAGGGGGAGTACTTGAAAGGGCCTGGCTGCAAACTTGTATGGGGTTGGAAATCTGGGTGGAGGAAAGTGAATGGTTATGACATCCAGACTCGGCTGAATCTGGAACGCTCTGTTATATATAATATATATATATATATATATATATATATATATATATATTATTATTATTAATTTTTATTTATAGGGCGCCACAAAGTATCCGTAGCGCCGTACAAGGACAAACAATGGCACAGTACAAGGTGAAACAGCACAGTACAAGTAACAGTAAGCACTATAACTCTGGGGGCTCAGGCACAGCATGAAAGAGAGGGAGGGAGGGGAAAAGTGAGTACAGGCAGGTAACTATGGCCCAAGAGGGTGGGCACGGATGACAGGTTGAGAGTCACTGAGGGGAGCGGAGAGAAGTGAGAGGAGACAAAGGGCAGAGGGACCGAGAGGAGGTGAGCTGAGTAGCTGGAGAGCGCAGTTAAAAGTGATGGAAACAGAAGGTAGGAGAGCCCTGCTCAAAGGAGCGAACAATCTAAAGAGAGGGGAAGACAGACAGACACATGGATGAGACGGAGAGACGGGAGAAACGGAGACGGAGTCGAGGAAGGGGGAGAAGGGAAGAAGGGATGAGAAAGAGAGGTAGCCGACCGGTGGGAGTTTAGGCATGAGACTGGAAGGCTTTAAGGAAAAGGTGGGTTTTTAATCTTCGTTTGAAAGAGGACAGATTAGGGGAAGTTCTGATGGAGCGGGGAGGCTTGTTCCAATGGAGGGGAGCGGCGCGGGAGAAGTCTTGAATACGTGCGTGAGAGGAGGTAAACAGAAGGGAAGAGAGGCGAATATATTATATATATTATAATATGAGTTATATACAGTATTGTTCAAACACAGTACTCCCCCTCGGTCACCGAATCATTCTACATTTTTTATACAATGTGACAGAATTTAACATATCCAATTGGAAATTTTAAGACAAATCGATTTATTAAAATGTCACTGACATCTGGGAGTGTGCTTAACGTTTCCGTTCAGTAAAATCGCTCAGCGCAGAAGATAAACAGTTTCGCTGTTGAGCATAAATTTATGCAGGAAGAATGGATAAAGACTAAACATAACTAGGAATCATATCAAAAGTTTGTTTCCAGAAGTTATTTTTATGTCAGTCAGCAGTGCTGACACAGAATTATTTTTCAACTAGTGGTCTTAACCAAGCACTGACTTGTCACATTTTCCATATACCCATACAGTAGGAACCTGATATACTTGGAAACAAACACAGATTACTTACAAATAATATATATGTAGAGTTAACAAAAAAAATCCAAATATATGCAAATAACATTCTGTATATATTCATATACACATATTTATTTCTATGTACTCACATATATACATATACAGTACATGTTAACATATGGACAATACAAATTATACCATGTCCTAGAGTAGCTGAAACATAATGCTTCCTTATAGGGATTCCAAATAAAATCTCCTTAATATCTGTCAGTATGTCCTGTCCTAGACATCTTTGAAACCTGCAGCATCTTTCCTTACACTAACATTCCCATAGCTGGTGCCATCCTACCACTGTCCATTTTTTCCTTTATTTAAAGGACCACTAAACCCCAGCATTTAAATGATCAGATATGAACCATGAAGGTAAAATGTTTTGTATTAACCAGGGCCTGATAAAGGGTTTAGGCTGCCCTAGGCTAATGCGTTGTTCCCCTCGACCTCCACGCCAGGCTAATATACGGTAGGTAAAAACAAACTTGTCCTTAATTTAAAATCCGACTTCCTTCACCCCCCCAACACCTCCACCAATGTTTATTTTCTGGTGTTTTTGAAACTCACGGTCCGCTTGGTTTTATAAAAGGGTCACTGCAATCATTTTCACTCATTTCGTTGTGATAAACTGTATAGCAGAATGGAGGCATGAGCCAGCACTATGGAGGGTGAAAGGGGGGAGGGGGCTGTCATGGCTGCGCCTGTCGTCATCTTTGTCTCTTCTACTCACTTATCTTCAAGCGTCGCCATTGTCTTCAGCCTTTACCATGGGAATACAGCAAGATTAAAACCTTACTACATTTTCTTTAATGTTTTCTGTTTACTTTAGAGAACAACTATGCTCTTATATTTTAACATGAATTTCAGTTTATACCCTGTCTCAATTTTGCACCCCTTCCCTGAAAAAGTCTTGCACCCTAGGCTGCAGCCTAGTCAGCCCATTATATAATCAGGCTCTGGTAATAACCTGTCATAATACAGTTCTTTTAAAGATATTGTTCCTCACTCCATTTCATGATCCCTCCTCCCCACCCTCCGATACGGGTTGGGTATGAAATAATGATCCTCATTATTCTGACACTACTTACCCCAACGTGGAGAGACCAAAGGGCTCCTTCCCCGACCAGCGTGCAGGACGACTTCTGTGTAAACCGACTGGAAGTCATGGCGATCCCTGAAGAAGCCGGCGCCAGCTGATGACGTCACCGATAACCGCGACGCAGTCATTGGTGCTGTGAAGGGGTGGTGATCCCTGAAGAAGCCGCTTCTTCAGGGATCGCCATGACTTCCAGTCGGTTTACACAGAAGTCGTCCTACATGCTGGTCGGGAAAGGAGCCCTTCGGTCTCTCCACGTCGAGGTAGTCAGCATCGATATGCTGACTACCACCGTTTGACCTGTCCCTCTATATCTTTCAGACCTTTTTGCTCAGTACATAACCCTGAGGAGAATCAAGAGGAAATCAAGGCAAAATCAAATAAGTTTCCCTCAACGCGATTTACATTTTGAAACCTGAAACAGAACACATACTATTCTAGACAGAATGTGACTTCTGAAAAATAAACAAACCAAATACATGAAGTATTTAAAAAGAAAAATATTCATCTGCACGCAACAGAATACCATGACGAGATTGCCCAAATCAAATAGTTTAACAGTACGTCCTGCAGGTGAGCAACTACTTCAAAACAAACATTTACTGAACCTTAGAAAAGCAGGTAAATAAAGGCAAGGCTTTCTGAAAGTCAAACATACCCAGCAAGCTTCTCACTTCAGTTTGATACGATAAACACTTTACTGTAAAGGACATTTATGCACTTAGACAATGAGCGTGCATTGCTCCTACTATACACTATTTCTTATGGAGAAATGTCAATCTGACCAGCGAATGGTGTAATACAAGCTTAGGTAACCTGTGCTTTTCCAGCTGCTACTAAGTTGCTGACTATTAGAGAGAGCAGACTGACCATATTGAGAATTGTATTTCAACAACAGGCAATAAGCCACTATCTGCCCAAGCCTCTCCACCACTTGTTGCTGAACTATTCCAAGTATCATAGTCATAGACCAAGAATGGGGCATAGTATAACAAAGTGTAGGTATCCACTCTCCAGCCATAAGGACACCTAAAGTATCACCTGCAAATCCCATAGTAAGCTTCACAATATGCTGTAGCACAGTAAACACCAGGGGGTACATGTATCAAGCTGAGAGTTTTCCGGCGTGCTTGAAAAACCAATCAGATTCTAGTTATCATTTATTTAGTACATTCTACAAAATGAAAGCTAGAATCTGATTGGTTGCTATAGCTAATATCTCCACTTTTCAAACCCGCCGGAAAACTCTCAGCTTGATATATTTACCCCCAGGTGGATCATTGTATTTCCATCTGCTGTCAAGTTTTATTTTCTTTGACAAAACCAAATTTAAATTGGCTATTTTTTATATATATATATATATATATATATATATATATATATATATATAAGACTGAAATACTACTAATCTACTAAATAAGAAACCTGGATAGACACTTACAGATTAGTCCTATAAATTCGAAGTTTACTAGATTCTCAGCAAAAGGGTAATTGTTTAAAAAAGGGTGGAAAATAAACATGGATAGGTTTCTGGAAGGTCTGTTGAGCGTTCCAGATTCAGCCAAGTCTGGATGTCATAACCATTCACTTTCCTCCACCCAGTTTTCTAACCCCATACAAGTTTGCAGCCAGGCCCTTTCAAGTTACATGCCGATGCACCTCCCACACAAACACCCAACCACTAAATCCAAATATCTGAACAAGTGACTTGTGTCAACTACAGGATCCTGTAACTATGTAGCCAAACTGATTCTCACACACCCTGTAGGGTAAGAAGCTTCTAACTAATTCCAGAAAGACACTGGGAATCCTGGCTTAGACTTGACATGCCAATAAATTAATCTACTACCAGCAATAGATAAATAATTGTGTCATATTATCCCTAAGGTCTAGTAAAATCAGACACAAGCTCCTACATGTTAAACCGCCCATAAAGAATGAGGCAAGACACCTTGATACAATATGGCAGAACGTTTTGTGTGTGAATTTAAATTAATCTAATTTAAGCTCCACTAACTGGTGAAAAAGAAAATATCACAAAGACTTTCAGATTGGTACATCATAAAGTATCATAGAAAGTATGTTAAATATATATATTTAATAGCATGACGTTTTGCCAAGACATGCAGCGGTGGGATGTTTGTAATAGCATATGTGAGAAACAAGTTCTGTAATTATAACTTTCACAGTGTTTTGTATGCAATAAAGTGATATCGTGATATCGTAGAATTGCATGCTACAAAATCTGTCTAAATATTAAGAAAGAAAGCAATATAAATCAGTTTAACTGAACTACAAATAGTATTATGCCTTAAAGAAAGGATCAGGTTTGTACTGTTCTTCAAAGAAACTCACAAATCATGTGAGATGTATGTATGTAAACAATTGCAGCATTATTTGCAAAGGGTGTTAGCCTAGTTTATTTATTGATCATTAAATTGAATAGAAGGTTAATTCTACAAAGAGCCTCACTTGTTCCATAAATAGTGCCTATGTATCATTAATTCCAGTACTGTAGTCACAGCAATTGAGCATAAGTTAAAAATGTTGGATAATACAATAAAGATTCACCATCAAACACACACTCATAATAGTCCACTTTATTGTTCTGTTAATACATAATGAACCCAAATGGTGATATTAGTAAACTGCATCAAAGACTGTTTGTTAGCCAGGTCCGCCAGTTTGAAGACCTGGTTCCAAAGAGAGTCAGATGTCAAACCTCAGCTACAGACACTTTGATCTGTTAATATTGCTGGTCATTCAGCAATCAGTGGTGGATACCAATTAGAAAGCTACTGGAATTCTGATTGGTGAATAGCTTGTTTTATCCACCAGTGTGTCAAACGCTGTTTAGTGAGTATCTACAAGCCAGCTCTTCTTATCTGCATGACAGGACCTGTCTAGTGGGTATCCAGCAGCCAGCATTTCTTATCTAAGTGCTGGAGGCTGTATGGAGATTCTGTCTCACCCAGCGCACCATAGACACACATTAGACAAGCACTATTGCCCCCACAGTACACCAGCCAGTGACCCTCCCCATATTATACTAACCAGTGCCCTTATACAGAACAACAGCCAGTGTCCCTGCACTGCACCCACATTATAATAACCACCCCACATACAGCACCCAGAATTCTTCCTCCCAACACAGTATAACAGCAAGTGTCCTACTCCACCCACAGTATAACACCCAGGCAGACAGTGTCTCTCCACACAGTGTCATCTATAAACTGCTGCACACGACTCACATGGTGCAGTGACATCATATAACCAGCAATCACTCATAGCCGCTACCTACACATAACCGCACCAGCAAATCAAATCGGGACATCAGACAGTCTCACAAAAGTGTCACACCATTCAACCCAGAAGATGCTGATTAGGTTCATTTAAATGCTGGAACAGATTATGAGGGCTGCTAGGTGTCAGCGCTAGTGCATTGCTTTGCCTCCGTGCCCCCAACACTGGTGTGGTGGGTTAACAATGATAGTGGACAGTTATCTAAATACATAGGACCTGATTCATTAAGGAAAGGAAGCAAAAAAAAAGGAGTAACTTTGCACTTTGGCAAAACCATGTTGCAATGGAGTGGGAGGTAAATTTAAAACGTATGGAGAGATTTATAGTTGGGAAAGGGCATGTCTAGAATAACTTAAAAAGTTCAGTTTAAAAATAAAGCTAGCAAGTATTTGTGTGCTACATGAAAAAAACAGCCAGTATTTAACTTGCGTGAAAAATAATAAACAAATTTGCACCCCTTGCATTGTAACATGATTTATCTCGAAGAACATTTACTTATTTATTTTTTTGCCTTACTTTCCTTAATGACTCAGGCCCCAAATTCCACCAGTTATTCCCATTAGAATATGCTAATCCTTACTTTCCTTAATGAATCAGAACCATAGCATATGACAATTTACAGCTTAGCACAAAAGGACTGACCTTCTCATAAACTAACAGCAACATTCATTATGCGCACCATATTGCTTGTGCAACATCTACCATTCTGAGATACTTTATAAATAAAATATGTACAAATATGCCACTTCCATTCAAGATAACAACATTTTGGGGACTTTCCAGAAGGCTAGTTCCTGAATAGGAGAGGCTTACTTGCATATTGTGCCTTTGGAGTGACTTTAAAATATCACTAACAATTCTCTTTATTTTATTGAGAATATTTGGTACATTATTTTATATTGGTAAACCTTGACCCTTGAAAGCTGACCTTTATTATGTCTATGTAGAGCTTTTCAGTATGGACTAAATATCTTCATTGATAAAATATCTAAACAGCACCAGGATACTTTTAACCAAAATACAAAATATTTGTACCATCACAAAAATAAACAATTTCAATATATGGAGCTAGAAATATTTGCAAATCTGTTATATTTAGAAAAAGAAAGGAGTCAGAAGCTGGTTGCTTTATTTGGATTATAGTGCCTTTCCCTGGACATGTTTTTTTTTTATGTTTTCTGCCACCCACTGTAACAATCCAAAATCATATTTCTATCATGGCTCTGAAACACATAATTAGATAGAACTGTACAAAAGACCGAGATGAATGGTTAACCCAATAATAAACATAATAACTCACCTGCTGAGAAGGTAAGTTGGATCTGCTCCTCGATGATTTCTAGTGCAATGAAGTCATGTTTTTCATTAAACCTGCCATTGTAAAGTATCAGTGCATTCCTCTCCCTGGTAGCGAACCTGAAACACAAAGGCCAACACATTCTTTACACTTAATGACACAGCAATGGTTCATAAATCAAGTCAGTAACAAAAAATAAGTCAGTTTCACAGACACAGAAACATTTAGTACCAGACAGTGAGTGTAGAGTAACTTTACCATAAGCCCTACATAAAGATATGAAAACAAGATGAGGAATTGTTAATATAAATGTGCCCATACATTTATAGTAATAACAAAAAAACCAAAAAACACTAGATCACAAGAAGGAATATTTTAGGCTTCTTCAGAGACTAAGCCCAATTCACAAGGCATCAAGCCCCACACAGAGTTTGGCATTATCTAACTCATGGAACACTGTGTGACACAACGCAACATTATATTGTCTCTGACTGTTGTTGCTTTAAACTAATCCAGTCTCACAAGCAATTTATTTGCCTGTTAGTACAGACAATCTGACAAAAGTAAGCTCCACGTGATAAAAAAAACGGGTCTGGAAGCAGCCTCCACAAAAGATAGTGTGAACCTCGAACCAAAAATATAGGTCAAGCCAGTTAGATGACTAAAAAAGCAGACAAATAATTGTTCCTGTACACTATGACAATTTTACAATTAATATTTATATAAACATTCTTCAAAAATTACATTTTGTGGATACGCACTTCAAAGTGTCCCAGAGCTGTCTAATTGAAGATAGTCATCTGGATTGCATAACTTATTGACAAGTCTAAAATACAAACTTATACCCCATTCACGCTGCACCAAAAACCCGTGTTTTTGCCAGCCCAGATGACCCAGGTCGAGTTGCAGTATGAATGGTCCCAGATCTAATTCCCGGGTCATCAGACCCAGGAATTAGACCGGGTCTTTTGGTGGGGTAATTCCCGGGTCTGTCCCGGGAAGCATGCACTATGAATGGTGCGACCAGGGTTTTTGAACCCGAGTCTCACCAGACACAATGTTAAAGTTAAAACAAAAAACAAAAAAAAACATCACAAGAGGAGCCAATCAGAGCTCCTCTTGTGATGTTGCCATCGAGACCCTGCGCAGACCCGTGTTCAGCATGAACGCAGTCTACTCTGGATTTTTACTCCTGGGGAGCCTCTGCCCCCCCCCCAGCCGACAATATCCCGGGTTCATATACCCGGGATATTGCCTGGGCAGCAGTATGGAAGCGGTATTAACTCATCATCACTTGTTTTGAAGGATTAAATGTATAATTTATAATACATTACATTATTATTTATCTGAAAGCAAATTTATATGTAAAAGTAAGGAAGCAATGCTTCAAGCAATATAGTATTTGGCATTCCAGTACGGTGTAAATGAATCCCCGGCAGCCATGTTCCTGACTTATCAGCTCTCTGACAGGAAATTGGCTTCATTTTATATCAAAACAACTGCTTTGAAGCCATTAATAAAGGCAAAGAACAGACAATTTAATGAAGATCCGTTTCTTCACTAAATGACGTGAACAAATATATCACCAAAATACCTAAGTGATAAATAGATTGTGGTTACAATTGTCTGCAAGCTTAAAGCATGTGCTGACGTACACGTGAGTAGCTGGCCTATATATAATCATGTTCATTAAAAAGTTTGTATGTTCTCCCCGTGTTTGCGTGGGTTTCCTCCGGTTTCCTCCTACACAGCAAAAAATTGGCTGCTATCAAATTGACCCTAGTATGTCTCTCTCTGACTGTGTGTGTGTGTGTGTGTGTGTGTGTGTGTGTGTGTGTGTGTGTGTTAGGGAATTTAGACTGTAAACTCCAATGGGTCAGGACGGATGTGAGTGAGTTCTCTGTACAACGCTGTGGAATTAGTGGCGCTATATAAATAGCTGCTGCTGCTAATGAAATAAATGTGCTTAGTACAAACAGTTTACGTTCAACCATTTTATTGTAATGTCCAGTCATCGTAGCGGTTTATTGTGAAAACTTACATAAGAGAGACTGTGAAATGGAAGCGCTGTCTTAAACCTTTGAACGTAATGAAAGACTGAGGTGGAAAACTCCTAGTGGTCATTTCACAGTACGGCTTCTCAAATTCTCCTGGGGGACACTTGCACTTAAAGCCACCAATAAGCAGGTTAATGCAGGTACCGCCATTCTTGCAGACCCCGGGGACACAGCGCCCAGATCGTGAGCTCACTTCACAGTGTTCTCCTGAGAAAGAAGAAGGAAGAGAGGACATTTTATTATTGTAGATGTCTGCAGAACCCAAAACTGCTACTGCATTTTCATCAGCCTACGTTATAAAATATATCTTAGAGGAATTCTGAAAATACTGATTTATTTATAATCTGCTTAGCATTGAAGTGAGAGAATGTAGTCAGCACTCCAAGGCCAAATACTTTAACCTAGACATGGTTCTACTTCCCTGTCTCAAATGCTGGAGATTGCATAGCAAATCCTTCCAGCCATTACAATAATAAAACATAGGTTTGGATTCCAGTGTCAGCGCAATGAATATTAGAGCATTTTCTCGATGGTATAATATGTCAGCATAATAACAGAGTAGTGTATGACCTGCACAAAGGAAAACTAATTGTCTAATAGAAAGAGAAAGGGTTGGCCTCATTCCTGGAAAAGATTACGTCTATAATGTGGGTGACATTTTCCTGTGAAATACAATCTATTATATAAGGTTTATATTGGACAAAGGTAAATATTGCCAAAAATATATAGCATAGCTATGTTTTACATACATATGTTTAACTGAAACATTTCAAACACCAAAAGGTTCATTTGCCTACATTTGAAAGTCACTGGAGATCATATATCCTTATGCGTGAATGGTAAATCAATTTGCCATTTTATGGGTTCAAAATTATAGGAGTCCTACCCATATGGCTAGTTGACTTACTAATGTAAACTCAAGTAGACATGGACCTACCATTGTTTTACTTTGCAGTGTTAGAAGTTGTATATAAAATGCATGATATTGCTATTAAAATGCAATTTTTCAGAAAAATTCACATTTATTGTCCTACACTGCTGTTTCACAGTTAAACATAAGGGGCCTGATTCATTAAGGAACTTAAATTAAGAAGTTTCTTATTTAAGTTTCCTGGACAAAACCATGTTACAATGCAAGGGGTGAAAATTAGTTTTCTGTTTTGCACATAAGTTAAATACTGACTGTTTTTTCATGTAGCACACAAATACTTGATATCTTATTTGTACATTGAAATTTAAAGTTGATATTTGTGTGCTACATGAAAAAACAGTCAGTATTTAACTTATGTGCAAAACAGAAAACTCATTTTCACCCCTTGCATTGTAACATGGTTTTGTCCTGGAGACTTAAATAAGAAACTTCTTAAATGAATCAGGCCCAAAATTTTCGGCAGTAAGGGAAAAACACCAGATTCAAAGGCTAAACCAGTCACAGATAAAAACACATGTTTTGAGCACTTACTGGCCAGATGTGTAATTTAATGGGTCATGAATACTTTCTACAACTAACCCAATTTTAGAAGAAATATAACTATCTTCCAGCTAACACATACTTGCCAACTTATGGTAAGTATGATCCGGGAGCCTGCCGGGGAAGGTGGGCGTGCAGGGGGTGGGGCTCCAAAAATCGCTACATTTTGGCCCCGCCCGCGTGACGTAATGATGCAAACCGCGTCATTTTACAGCGGGGAAGTTTTGGATCTAATTCTGCCCGCTTCACTAGGAAGTGGGCAGATCCGGGAGATTGCCACACTCTCCAGGCAGTCCGTGAAACTCACGCAAAATGGGGGAATCTCCCGGACATTCCGGGAGAGTTGGCAAGTATGAGCTAACAGAAAGAGTATCCTGCTACTAGAGAGAGCTGTAATCTGCACCAAGCAGGAAAGTGTGCAGCTTTCAGTTATTTTAATGGCAGTAAATAGAATGTCTGTGCCCTGCTAATAATAAGGTACTGCAATATGCCTGTGGTTTGCTTCAGTCTACGCAGTGTAATGCTAAACATTTAAAGGCAACTTGCGTACGATTACTTAGAAAAGTTGACTGAAGAAAAAGAACCTGCCGTTTGGATTCTTTTCATGGTATAATACATGTTATTAGAACATACAGTTCATGACAGAAGGTCAGCCAGAAAATGATTCTGGTGTTTGACTAAGGGTGACTAATCCCTTTACTAGAAGAAACCCTTGAGCCAAGTAGGAAAACAAAGGAGGACAATATGTCATCTTTACAAATGGGAGGAAGGGATACAAAAACCTTCTCTATAGTAAGACTTATCAGTCCCAGGCCAGTGTGCTCAGATGTCTGCCATCCTTATACCTTCTGGCCCTATACAGTATGCGAATGATCTGTGCTAGCTGGCAGTCACTGACACCACTGTCTTGTCACTGGAACAGAGTACAAATAAGGATATGACAATAATATAAAAGCCATCCCAGGAGCCTTGTCACAGTGTAACTGGCAGCACTTCACAGCGGCCTCTGACAGATGAACATTGGCAGGCTTTTGTCCCTTAAGACATGAAAAACTGATCACAACAGGTGTGAGAACTACCACAAGTAAACATCCTCAGGTAATATCACTACTGGAAGCGGACACAGTTTAATTATTGTGTATTAAACCACTAATTGCTACTAATCAGCTAAAATGACAGACTTGCCTCATTACTGCAATAAACACCATTCATTCATTTTATACCGTGATCATCATTTTGAAAAAATAATCTACAGGAAGCTATAAATTGACAATACCTAAATTAAATGTATCCTGTGAAATACAAAAAGCTTATATACCTTGGCAAATTGAAAGAATTAACAGTGTACACGCTTTTGGTATCTAGCTAAATGCAAATTATGTACCTTTGTACTGCTAACATCAAGTGACTAGTGATCGGAGTGTTCACCATTAGCCATACTTGCCTACCTTTGGCAAGTTGTATCCGGGAGAGAGAGTGTCTAGAGGGCGGGAGAGGGCAGGGCACAGGGAATCGCATTATTTTGGCCCCACCCCCACATCATATATGTCATTTTGTCGCGGGGGCGGGGCCAAAATGACACAATTCACCTTGAATCGCAGCATTTTAGCCCCGCAATTGCGGGATGCGGGAGATTTGCCAGTTCTCCCTGGAGTCCGTGAGACCAACCCGAATTTCGGGAGTCTCCCGGACATTCATTCCAGGAGAGTTGGCAAGTATGCCATTAGCCTTGTATTAGGATTGAGTGGAACCTATTATTTCCAATGACCTCCTACTTGCTTCCGCTTGCACCTGCAGTCGGGTGTGTAGGTGGCATTAGCCAGTGACATAATTGAGATTATGGAATGAAAATAGAGAATTCAGGGATGGGGGAACCTCTAAAAGAGCCTCGATATCCCTCAGTCTGACTTTGTTTTAAAAAGGGAATTTCAGTCTTTCAAACGGTAATACTTCCTACAGGTATACTATATGGGATCACAGATAATAGAACCAATATTCTAGAGAAAATAAGAAAGAGCCCAGGGGTGAAAGGGCATCAATTCTCCCCACCGAGTCTTCTACAGTAAAGTGAGTCTCCTCCTTCAAACATTGATACCCTTTAGTAGGTGTTGTCTCTGACCACAAAAAAATGTGGTGCCAATCTATTCATACTATTCAGCATGCTATTCCCGTTATGTGAACATATTCCAAATTTTTACTTGGTATTGAAAATGTGTTTTGTTTCCACTATTTTGCGACCTTGTGGAATATACTATGCATTTGAATATTGAGTTACAAAAAAAAAAAAAACAAAGAAAAATATTCTGGGAAATACAAATGTATGATTTGTGTGGTTACTGGCCGAAAAATTTTGGACAGGATGCAAGTAGCCCAAAAAGTGCCAAAATATGCTAATTACAGAGTTCATAATTATAATATGTTTCGCTTTAACTGCAAATTAAGATAAATGGTAACCTATTTATACAACATACACTAACATTTTCAATATCAAATCTCCTCTATCATAAAAAAGATACAAGAATTCATTACTGAAAGCTGAGGAACTTAAAAGACCTGAAAGCATAAATTAAGGTTAAAAAAAAAAAAAAAAAAAAAAATATACATAATAAAATCATATTTTTTTTAGGTTTTTCTAAATATTGTCTTTTCTCCATTTGTAAAAAATAGAGCAAAGGGCCTAATTACCCACTAGTCTTGTTACAAAAAAATGCACTCTGCAGATCAGCTTACATTTGTGTCAGTAAGATAAGACTAGCAAGATAGGGTAACTTTCATCGGGCATAAATTACTAATAATTGTTGTAGGCCAGGTAAGGACCTTCAAAGTACTGGAAGGAATAACAGTGACATTAAGCCATGATTATCATCCACAGGAAATGCAGCAGATATTTTCAATGTTTGGCTACTAACCGTGATATCTGAACAGAGCTCCATCTCTCTCACACTCTCCATCATCAGTCCTTAGTGAGTTTTATCATAAGGATGACAGATTGTAACATTTTGCAGTAACATATTTCCGAAACGCTGTCTGATGAAAAGGTGAATTAAATGGAGGGAGACCCTAACTGACTCTGCATTCCATCCAGCATTACCACACCAACGGGGTTATTCACTCCAGAATCATTCACAGCCTTAACAATAGCTCCCATTAACATGCAGCGAACGGCCACAGCTCACAGTCACACAGATAACAGAACCGTTAAAGCCTTAGTTTGAGGGGCCTGAAATTCACAGTGAAGCTTATTTTCAACAAAAGAAAAGACAGTCACCATAACGGCTTTTGCCCCAGTAAGGAGATGTAAAAACAGGCTGAAGATAGAAATACTGACTATAAAATATAGATGCAGGAAAAAAGGTAACATAGCAACCATACGCTGTCCTTATAACTCTCTCATAGTGAAAGCTATTGAGACAAGCTCACAAATATAATTATAGTTATAGTTATAATTATAGTTGTAGTTATGAGAATGCCTCCTATACATTCGGCATGAACCACTGACATCACAGGGAAATACAATTGTCCTGAATCATTTTGGCAAGGCCCACACACTGCTATTCTGTGCTGTTGGGGGCTCCTTACTACCTAACTCTCTGTGTCTTCTTGCATTGTGAGACTACCCCACGTGACATGCAGCCCTATCCTTCCATATACAATCACACAAGAACAATTAGGTCAGGGACAGTATACTCGTCTCCTGAAACACTCTGTGCTGAGGTGATCAAATTGGCTTCATGTTGTTACTTTCCCACTTCCTTCAAAACTGGAAACATAGGGATGTGTGCATGATGGAGTACACTCACCATAGCCAACTGCCCTTTATAAAGTAAATATTACGTATAACATGCCCCTAAAGATAACAAATATATATGGAAAATGTGAGTATTATAGTTTATAATTGTCCCACTTTCATCATTACTAGAAATTTTGAGAAAAAATTTAAGGATAAAAGTATATTTGTCTAATACTCTTTTAAAAAACATTTTACATCTATAGTAGTTTATGTCTAGGCATAAATAAGTTGTATGTGAGAAAGTTTATGAGTGAAGTTTGACACTACAATCGTCTTACATCATTGTGACAGAAGCCTCACACTGTGCGCTATGGGGACCTTGCTTTTCCATGGTCTAATTTTGAGTCTGTGGTTTCTGGGCTGGCCCCATTTCCCTCATTATGACACTGTCCTCGTCAAGTGTAGCCCAGTACTCATTAACATAATTACACAAGTGAACTGATCATCGTCTCCCATAAGATGATGATAATAAACAGTGTACACAGAGAAGCATGAGATGACTTTCATATAATATGGTGGTCAGACCAGAGTCAAATTCACAGTAATAAAATGTGTATGGATCATACCTGTATATTCTTCGTCACACTCACAAGAGTAACCACCTTCTCTACTTCGGCACTGTCCATTCCTGCCACAAGGCTTGGAGTAACAGAGATCAATCTCTGTCTCACAGTAGTCACCAGTAAATCCAGGAGGGCACCGGCACCGTAATCCATTGATTGGGTGAATAGGGCGAAAAAGTACAGTATTGGAGCTTATGAAAGGAGCTGAGCTGTCAAACTTCAGTACAGACACACACTTCATATAATTCTCACAAGGTTCCCTCAAACAAATGTTATCATCAAAAGGAAGAACACGCTGGGTGGAAATCAGTGTAAGAAGGGTTCTGTTCAGGTAGATTTGTTCCTGGAGATCCTCGGAATGAAAAAACTTGTTGCGGACTCCACCAGGTAGTAAGGCAGAAAATGTCACATTGAGGATATTGGAGCTCACATCAGTATCATTTTGAATATTGAAGACAAAGATGCCCTCCTTGGTGGTAGATAGCACAGTTGCCACCCCTTCCACAAACAGAGAAAGTAGCGGGGACAGAAACTTCTCCTGGGACATGTTTTCTAGCCGGACTGTGATACTGTTGGTCAGCATGTCATCTGTGATGATGGTAACTCGTAAGGTACAGTGTGCAGTGACAGTATGTACACCATCTGCAGAACGGAGAGAAAAATACATGAATAAATCACGAATGCTTAAAGGATGCAGTGCTACAATTTAAAAATGACATCTTCTGAACCTAAGAAAATGCCCAAATGGAATACTTAATTCCAAAAAGTGAAACAACAATCTGTGTGTAAAAAGTAAATTCACATGAATGTTAGTGAACAATGCAAACAATAACCCGACTTTCTATTGTATTGTTTTTTAATTTCATATTCAAATGCAGCATTAAAAAATATTATTTATTTCTAACCACAAACCAAAAGGACATAAATTCAATCACATTATTAAGATAAATAAGACTCACACAACAAAATAAAAACACTAGTTATCCAAAATATATACGAAATAAAAACACATAGTAAAAGGTCATTTATGAAATGACAATAAATATTAACTCACAGCGCAATGCTTTTTCTGACTACTACTTTTTCCAGGAAGCCCAAGCATTGAAGTCCAAGATGATGGTGTCTGTGCAAAAAGCCTGCTTTGTCCAATGCAGTGATGGGCAACAGGCGGTCCTAGAGCCACATGCACCCCTCTGAGCCTTCACTCACAGCTGCCCCAGCTCCTTCCCGCTTTATTGGTAGATTTGTTTGTTATAGGTTGTAGCATTTGTTTAAAATGCCTGCTGATATCTTCTAACTTATTACTGAGATTACTGGTAATGTGCAGCCCTTTTTAAGGTTATAGGTCTGTACCATGAAGACCCCGTATTAGAGTGTCCATCACTGGTCTAATGGGAGAAGATGGACATTTATGGAATGTTCATTATAAAGGGAGAATTAGGAGCACGAAAACACCTAGTTCTGCACTGAGGTGCAGGAACAAGATTTGATTTTGCAGAACTGGATTATTTAAAGATAGAATGATGGAGAGTATACATTTACAGATGATGGAGAGTATACATTTACAGATGTTGGAAAGTATACATTTACAGATGTTGGAAAGTATACATTTACAGATGGTGGAGAGTATACATTTACAGATGTTGGAAAGTATACATTTACAGATGGTGGAGAGTATACATTTACAGATGTTGGAGAGTATACATTTACAGATGGTGGAGAGTATACATTTACAGATGTTGGAGAGTATACATTTACAGATGTTGGAGAGTATACATTTACAGATGGTGGAGAGTATACATTTACAGATGTTTTATTTGACTTGTATCATGCGTCCCTTACAGAAATTCAAAATAACCATCTAAACTTGCTGATGTAGGTGGATCAAACATTTGCATGTAAGCGGTTTTGTCGATAGACGCCTTAACAAACAATATACAATACACCCATGATTAAACTACACTTTGGAACAACTTGCTAAAACCACTGGGAGACAGTGATGAGACAAATCCTTCTCTTTATTTAAAAAAAATAAAAAGACATTCTGTTATTCTCTTTAAAGCATATATAGAAGCTAAAGAATAGGATGTGTTGCTGCTGCACAATTACCTGATGATTACACGTCAGAGTAACATGTTCTGATTATTTAGATACTACAGAGGAACCCTTGGCTTCAGCAACGAGTGGCACAACAGACGCCTAAAATGTATACACTAAGAAAAACCCACTACTGAACAGCTAATGGAATAAATCTAATTGGAATATAGATTTAATTGTTGAAATGCTTAAATTTAAATCTTGATTGGAATTTTTTTTTTTTTTTAAAAAACCCAGATAAAAATGTTGTGTTATTATTATTATTAATATTTATTTATAAAGCGCTACAAGGCATCCGCAGCGCCGGATGTGTTCCGCTATTGTATATAAAAGACATTTTACAGTAAAGTTTGCTCTGCTTTTTAATCTCTCAAAGATCAACTCCTACACATTGCTGTGATTAAAACTCAGCACTTAGAACAATCTTACAGTATTTAGATTCACTCTGACCTCCCCCATCCACTGACTCCACATTAAATCACACACAATCTCTACTACTCAACATCGCTTCCATTAGCAAATCATGGCCATATATCACTCTTTATTTCTTATCTCCCTATGGCCCATGGTCTGCATAAGTATGACTCATCAGTCTATGTCTATTGATGCATTCTGTACTGGTATTCCAGAACACATACACATTATATATACTTATTGAATTCTCTCATGCTCAATGTTACATCTGGTCAATAAATTGTCCTAGTACAAAATATCTATAAATTATATATAAATAGTCAGATGCACAAAAGGCCAACATTATGTCTGCACTCCTTCCAGGTCAAGAAGTGGAATCTAGGTTCCAACAAAACACTCAAAACCCTGGAAATGTGAAGGGCCATTGTGATGGGGTAACTAGGTACTGAAGTAGACAGCTGAAAATTGTGTAATGTTTCTTTCTCGCAATGTATAAAACTGCCAGCTAGAGATGAACGTGTTCTGACAATTCCAAATTTTCTAGTATTATTGCTGGCTTATACCATCTGAGCAATTTCAGCATGTTTCAAGTAGGTTGAACTGGGATATCATTTGCTCGCTTTCCTAACATGGAAGAGGGTTTATGTCAGTGGATCCCAAATTTTTTCAGTTCAAGGCACCCTTAGGGTCTCCATAATTTTTTCAAGGCACCCATAAGCCAAAATAATTACTAAGTAGTCCCCCGCCTTGCTTATCACTTGCCCTGGCCGAGGCACCCCTGTGTGATCGCCGAGGCACCCCAGGCGCACAGTTTGGGAACCACTGGTTTATGTCATTAGAAAAAATTACATTAGTAGATTAAATATTCCAAGCTAGCCTCTAAATGCTAAGATCAGTGGTGAGCTTCAATGGGAATAAACCAACAAACCAAAGCCACTGCTCTCTCATTAAGTCTATTGATTTTCCCCTTATCACTTTTGTATGTGATGAGAAGTTGCACTGATCTGGTGAGCAGACAACAGTTTTTGGAATTAAGAAATAAGGTTTTCTTCACTACATCAAGTTATACATCAGTCACTTGTATTTCTCCATGCAACTCCAAGCAAATTAATCCTCTGCTTCCACTTTCCCACCACTGTGTATTAAAAGGGATAGTAGAGCTGCAGGGTTCTAAGTGCGTAACCATTGTAGGTGGGGACGGACTCTCCCACTCAAACAGAAACAGCTCTGTGCATAGTTGTTGGTTGAAGCTGATTGAACAAACTGTAGAATCATGGCAGGTGAGGGACAGGTGGAGGGGAGAAAGTTGCAGTGACACAGCACAGGGGTTGCAGCTGTTAATATTGCGTTCGACCACCAAAGAAACTCACAGTCAAGACTGTCACCCAAATTACCTTTCCTATAACTGTGGAGGTGCCAGTTACACTTGCTGACATCTCAGTAGTCAAATGCAATATTCCTCCAAGGTGTGCAGCCGTGCACCATTGTATAGTGATGGCAAGGGTGAAAAGGTGACGAGTGCCATTACTGTCACCTCATCTATCACTGCTTAGCTGTGGCGGCTCACTCATACCACTTAGCAATCATAGATCTTCCGAATGCTCAACATGACATATGTGCTGTCTAGAGGCCAAGGTCATTCAACAGGGTTCTTCTCTGCATTCAGAGAAGCACTTGTATTGCTTTGACCCAGAACTTCCCGACATGATGACGTGGAAGTGCCAGGAGCAAGTAAGTGGCATGGCTGGGACTGACAATAGGGCAAGGAAGAAAGGCAAATGTGTATACCTCTATGCAAACTATTGCTGGAACTAGAAAGCTGTCTCTTTGGAAATTATGGCTGGAGTCATGGGGAGATGCCTGTTTAAATTATGTCTGGAACCAGCGGTGTAGGGTATGTCTGGAAGTGGAGGTATCTCCTCTGTGCAGTATATGGAGGGGTATCATGTTTGTGTATACTATGCACATTGATAAAATTATGTTTTCACTACTCCATTTATCTTTATTGTTTTATGCATGATACACTGTGAGCACAGGTAACATATATATTGTTTTGCCCTTCCCCAATCCAGCCCAAGTGTTGATAAATGGCTGGAAACATTGTAAAACAATAAATAAGCAGTTGTTTTTGTTTTTACAAAAGGATCCATTAATGTGTTCCTGTTTATTACATAATGTCCTCATTTATGGCTTTTCATACAGTATTCAAAACAATCTAAAAGGCCCCTGTGACACTCTCCCCCAACTGCCCCCCCCCCCCCCTTTCCATTTTAGTATGGAGCTTACGAACACCTCAATAAACCCCAGGGGGTCAGGTGGGTATGTTTACACAATGCTCCACACAGCATAACAATCCTGGTTGTCCAAATAAGATATTCAGAGATATTTTGTTTGAATTGGCTGCTAACAATGCAGTCATCAGTACTGAAGTGTACATACACCACATTACAGTACTGCAGGGGAAAATTATTTTTGGACATTTGCCAAAGAAACCATGCACATCATTGTAATCAATAGATAAAACGTGTTTCCTGCTCTCAGAAGGACCCCAAATCATGAGGGCTTGTGTTTTGGAGAATGTCAATTTACAGAGTTTCTCCTGCCTAGGGATTTTATAATTCATGCCACTAATATATGTTGAATTGTACTTGCTAAGAGGTTCAGTTGCTTGTCATTTCATAAAATATAACAGTACATTATATGAAGTAATAATATAAATGTTAATTAATTTGATGTTTTGACAGTTGTAAACTCTTAAGACAGTCATACTGTGGCGACTGGATGGGTTTGGTTGGAAACAACCAAATTGGTCAGACATCACTATCTGTGTGAGCTCGCACCAATCACTGTTCTGCATTAAATAATTTAATACAGAACAGCGATTGAATTAAAAATGTCATTTTGTTAACTCTTATTGGAAAGTTAAAAAAATGCAGTTTTTGCTGTAAAATGAGTTGTTTCATCCTTATTGGAAGCTCTGATAATGATAAAGTGACACAACAATAGATTTGATTTTTGTGGTTCAGTCTTAACCTCATCGAGACTAAGCAGGTATGGCCTACCTGGAAAAGTGTGTGGCAGCACCAAAAATAGACACTGATTGGGGGGACTGTGTGCTTTGGGCACTATGGGTAATAGTGACTACACTGTCTCACTGCTTGACAGCTTGACAAGCACTAAGGGTAATAGTGACTACACTGTCTCACTGCTTGACAGCATCACCAAAAAACAGTGACAATATGTTATTGGTATTACAAACATGTACTTAGGTGCTAAAACCTCATTGTAATCATTGAGAATTTCTGTGTACAAAGAACATCTGTCATCAAACATTAATCTGACTTCTGTTGCCAGAACAATGAGCTACAGGCTAATTTGACAGCAAAGGAATTAATGAATAACATATTACTAAATAATATATTAAACATACAACATATGTATTTATGTTATAGTGACATACAAATTTACTAAAAGCATTTACCTGCACAAAATAAAGTAAAACTCTTCTTATAGCTTGCCTGTCTGAGGTAAATAGATGATAAATAAGGCTCGTTGAGGAAAGTGTAAACATACAGCTCTTCAACACAAATGCCGTTTTGAGACTATATGCGCTTCATTTTTGTGGAAATTTTTGTGCCTCTTTTATTGGGAAATACCTTAACCAGATTGTCAAGATGGCTGCGTTTTTTCCCACATGCAAAATCTAAATTTAAAGTTACGGAATTAGGCATTGAACTTCAAGAAGTGTATATTTTGGCTGCCATTTCCCGGGAACTGTAGAGCTTCTCTCTTACCTGTGTCAAAAGGCCTTACATGTGGGAGTTGCCAAAGATCAGATGTGGGTTGATACTTTCAATGGTGTGTGTGCCTTTTGCACCAACTAGGCATTCTTCATGAGGAGAAATTACTATACAATTTGGACATTCAAATACAAAAAATTTAACGTTCATTTTTTAACCAGCTTCAGCTAAGAAGGAAGTTCCTGGTGGGATCATGCTATGTGTTACACGAGGGGGAGCAAGTTATAGTTAAGTGGTGAACCTCTTTTAATAAAAGATATATCATCATCATCAACATTAATTTATATAGCACCAGCAAATATGAACACTATTTTAAGAGAAAAAAATAAAAAGTTTAAATGAAGTGGGTGGCGATAGTAGGCAGGACAGTCAGGTGATCTTTTCATGTTCTCTACCATGCACAGTTCCATCTTGACCCGCAGTCTTGCAAATTGTTGGGCTCCTACCCAAACCAGGAAGTGGCAAGACCCTTACTGTGTACAAGGCAACATATAGGCACATAAGCAAGCAATAGAATGAACTGCACAGCCAATATTCTTTGGTAAGTAAATGAGCCTCACAGACACCAATGGGACATCTTCCCAATTGACAAATATATAATGAAAACAATGTTTATGGTTATGCTTTTCAACTTTTAGGGTAAAAAAGCACCTCTCGGAAATGGGTATATCTGTATTTGAAAGAGCACAGCAAGCGCTGCAAAAAGTATCATAATAGTATAAAGTAAGCAATATTTCAGTATCAATTCCTTTACTGAGTGAATGCAAATGCCTGGCATAACTTTATAATAAACATGTTCTGCAAAAAGTGACAGGGAGATGAACATAAACCATAATATACCCAGTTAAATGATGGTATTGTTTTACACACAGTGCCTTGCACTACATAACATTACAGTATCTGTAAACACTGCTCTGACAATCGCATGCTTCATTCATGGTGGATTGTTGAGTTTCTACAATCCACAGTCACTTCATTCCAATGATATTACAGCTGCTGCCCAATACCAAACTAGTTACCCATGTTACCCCTTGAGCAGCTGTCACTCCAGATTTATTGTTTACCTCCTGTTGACCTCCTGCATATCAGTCACTTGTCACTCATGAAATTCCTTACATAACAGTGGCATAAACAGTGTTGGCAGTGCTGTAAGCTTCCTCTGAGTACAGACACAGTCACTAGTGGCTCTTTATTACACTCCGGAGGTCAGCGAGTCTGGCCACAGGTGGACTGGCAGGTGACTCAGAAGCAAAAAAGCTAACAGGCTCATCATGACGTGTCTATGACTAAGCAACAGATCTGTACAAGATAGTACTATTTGTATTTTGGGTGTTTGTGAATTCAATATTTTTTAGACACAGGATATCCCATGTACAGTAGTAAACACCAATTTTCACACAAAGCTAGACTAATATGTTAGAATGAAAATAAGAGTGTGTGTGAGTGTATATATGTGTATATATATATATATATATATATATATATATATATATATATATAAAATATCTCATCATCGGCTATTTATATAGAGCCACTAATTCCGCAGCACTGTACAAAGGACTCACTCACATCAGACCCTGCCCCATTCAAGCTTACAGTCTACATTCCCTAACATACATACTCACACAAACACACACACACACACAATGAGAGAGACTATGGTCAAATTGATACTAGCCAATTAACCTACCAGTATGTTCTTGGAGTGTGAATCTCTGAATATATTATATAAACATACATAATATATGATATAAATATATTATGTATACACAAACACACACACCCACTATGATTGGTAAGTTTTGCAAGTCTCCTGCATTTGTGTTGCTTATTCAACTAATTCTAATTGTGCTTGTACTATTTCAGTTTTAAAATGCTATTGCATGGTTCTTACCATATTTTCCGATTTAAAGTTACTAAAACAATTTCATGACATTAAAATAAGGCAACAGAAATATATTAAATTAAAAACTATTCATTATATGTATGTTATGTATTACAATATTCTACAAACACAAACATGGCAAATAGAAATAATGTTAATGGAAACAATTAAACAGATCTCTTTAAGAAACATTGTTACTGTAGTGAAAAGCCATTGTGAAGTGATACAAAGTATGGTCTGGAACTTTAATATGAATAAGCAGAAAGAGAGCATAATAGGATCCAGAAACCATGTTAAATGTTGTTTAATGAATAAATCAAAAAAGGTATAATGCAGATAACTCTTTAAAATGAAAGAAAGCAAAATACCAGTGATATTCAAACCAGAGACCATACTGACCTTACCACCGCCACCATAATGAGGTGGGAGGTGAATGTCAGATGAATAGAAATGGGGAATCAAAGTACATTTTCAAAGAAACACTTCTTAAACTAATGATGACTTGCTTATAGCATAAGTTGCAGTAAGGTATGTAGGGAGGAGATCAAAGGAAAGAACATAAAAGTCAGCGAACTTGCAGTCGTCAGCATTGGTATGTGTACATGAAAACAAAGACCATCATGTCATTTACATGTTTGGTGGGTGTTAATCTCCAGAGGCTGCAACTTCCACTCTCTATTTACATGGGAATTATGGGGTGGCTGCTCTGCGGTGTGTGGAGCCCTCTTTCCTTGCACCCAGCAGTCTGCGCTGTGCCATGTGAACATCTCATACAGTGAGAAAGACCAGGATAGGAAGGGAATACTATCACGCCACAGAATAAGGGGTGTAATGTGCTCTAGCTGACAGTCCAGTTCTGACTAGTGTGCTTCATTGCTCCGTAGCAGTGCAAGGGTTAATACACAGCTTATCTTTATACATCTTGTCTGCTGGTATTCCAGTGCCTCCAGCCATTGCGGATTCAGTCACAGATACAGTGTTTTGGGTGTTATCGTGTATCTGTTTAGATAGGAGACTGCCTGACCAGTAGTGCAGATATCCCCGCGTCTAAATAGGGATGTCGGCAACAAATTTTCCATGAATAAGAAAAATTACATTTCATGGGTAAATAACTTTCCCCTTGGTCTTATACTACCATGTTCCTGCTCAATAGATAGTAAAAAAAAAAGGGGTTAGATAAAAAATAAAAATAAATGATGACTACATAGAAAACGATTTAAACCCTTATTATTAGTAGTAGTATTATTAATTTTACCCCTCTCGATAGACATGTATTAAATAGCAATGGGTACACAGGGAACAGAGCAAGGGCATAAGGTCAGAGAAAGGCATTTCATGAGTGGTGTGTACCGGTCTAGCTAGCTGCATTCTCTGCTGTATACACATACTATACCCCTAACATCAGCAAGTAATGCTCATAAACTGCACAAATTAAAAAAAACATAGCACCAGTTTTAGTCAAGAAGAGTTCAAGGATGCACCCCTTATGGTTAGTAAAACCTGTTACAACTTACACAGTACACCTATCTCAGTTCCCTATATAAGTTTGACACTGTAGAAAAAGTATTTATTTCTGGAATTTCACTAACAGAGTGAAAATAACAAGGGTGGACTCATGTCACCATATCCAGCAATAGAAAGCCACATGCTCGGTAATACACACCTCCAGGTGCAGTAATATACAGCCCATCTAATAAACAGTCCTATGCCAATTAAAATGCATACCTGTGCCCAGTAATACACAGCCCCTTTTTCCCCATACATAGAATTAAGCTAGGTACACACTACAGAATTTTCCGCCAACTTTTTATGCCGATCGATTTTACATCCGATCGATGTTCCGATCGCTCGGTCCATGGACTGCATACACAATAGCCTTGTTTAGGACGATAAAGGGAAGAGCGGACGTCCCTTTAGCGATTTTTTACAGCCATGTTGTCGTGAGCAATGACTGTAATTTCGTACTCACTGTTGTGGATCGGTCGAAAGTTTATACACACTACACAGCAGAAACGAGATTGGAACGAAAATATTAAACGGTACGACCAACCAAATGAGGCGACAATCGTCCATTTGAGCAGACTTTCGACCATCGTGTCACTGCACACACTGACCCGACTTTTGAACGAGCGGTCCTATGTCGGCTGATTTAGCCGATTATTGGACGAAAACCGTGTAGTGTGTACCTAGCTTTACGCCAAATAATACAGAGTTTTTCTCCAATATTTTACTCCGTGTCCATTGTTTACAGTCAGCTTGAGAGCCAAACTTTATAGCTCTGTGCCTTTTGCTGTCATTAATAACCAGTAGACTGCACCAAGTTATACCCGCGAGCATTGTCCCAGACATAATCAAGACAAAGTTAGCACACAAAAGGGGGCATGCTCACACCAAAGCGTTTTATTAAATTTTTATGGTTGACTTTCACTTTCTTTATGTGCATAAGTTTTTCTGCAGAGCAGACTCCTTTTACTACATATATGAATATATGATTTATCAGTATGTGGTGCTATATACTGAGCTATAAAATAACATGGAAGACTAGTGGGTAAGTGCTTACTATAAAAACTTGAGAAAAAGCACGTTTGGCTTTAACAAAAATTCCCTGAACAAACAGTCCTTTCACAGTCTGCTATACAATGAGACAGCTTAAGGATCCTGTTGTCAGGTGGATGATATATTCATTTAAAATCAATATTATGGTATCTAACCAAAATATAACTTCCTGTAGGCAAGGTGCTAAAGTTCTCTTCTGTTTAAAGCATAAAATACATTGTGTGATTTCTAGATAACATTCAAAAAGCCAGTAAGACTGCAGAGCAAAAGAAAGGTACCTCAGGCGTACAGAATAAAAGAGCTTAAAAAGAAACAATACAGAAATGATACTCTGACGGTTTCAGAGTTTATTTTCAAAATGAGATTCAAACCCACCCCACCCTTTGCTAGTAACCGTCATTTCTGTACACGCCTTTAAACAAAATCCGGGCCTCAAGGAAGAAAAACCTGTACAAGAGCCACAGCCACTTGTAGACCAGCATTTATGATAGAACTGCTGACTACTGCACTCAATGTGCTACAAGTTGGCAAAGGAGAAAACATATTTGTTTTTAAATAAAAGAGCACAATGCAAAGTGTATGTGACAATATTACATGTGATTGTCCCAGAAGAGTGTGTATGCCTGTTCACAAGTTAGTGGTTGGAAAGATCATGCACACACAACTGGTACTGAAACTGCACCCCAGCTCTTGAACTAAGGGAAGAGATGGAGACAGAGGGGCAGAGACAGAGAGAGGGGAAGAGAGATGGCAGAGAGAGAGAGAGAGAGAGAGAGAGAGAGAGGGGGAAGAGAGATGGCAGAGAGAGAGAGAGAGAGAGAGAGAGGGGAAGAGAGATGGCAGAGAGAGAGAGAGAGAGAGAGAGAGAGAGAGAGAGGGGGGGGGGGGGAAGAGAGATGGCAGAGAGAGAGAGAGAGAGAGAGAGAGAGAGAGAGAGAGAGAGAGAGAGAGAGGGGGGAAGAGAGATGGGAAGAGAGATTGATTTTATACTGGAGCCAACACCCAAAATGACATTACTGCTAATATGCTATGTAGATATATAAAAAGGCAAAAGGTGCTCATATCCACACCAGGAGCTCTAAAACAGGACCCCAACTAAGGACCTTTACACACAAGCAAGAAAGCTGATGCACAGATGCAGTAAGCTGAGCTACAACTCTTATCATTGTACTCTATTATAAACATAACCCCCATCATTAAAGTGCAGGATGTACCATAGTACCTGCTGCATTCTGAGCACACCAGACACATTTACAATACAGATCTCTAAAACAGCAGGCGTTCCTACTGTGTTTAATGGACGCAACACACTACACCACAGGCAACAGGTTTAACTAGTGTGTAGGAATCCTTAAGAGGTAGCTATAGCTGTTGGACCAAAAAGTGGTTCACAATCACAACTTCACTTTGTATATTATTTCCATTTTAAATTGTATACCTTTTCATTGTTAAGCAAAACGGAATTTATACACGTGGATGTATCTTGCAAAATAATAGACCAGGAGATAAGCTATAAGTATTATAGTATGGTGAGATCTGAAAGCGTTTCTCCTTATTAGTACAACAGCAGGCAAACAAGTAAAGAGCAACTTGCAGGTGTTCTGGGACAATATGTTTGTTCTTAGTGTTTATACAACCAGGTCTCATCCAAGTCAGGGTGCTGTACCTTGTATAGCCACACTTCAAGGTCAGTTGTAGGTCTGTCACAACAACAAATCAAAGCTAGATCAATGCGTTGGGGAGAAACATCAGATAAGCAAACATTGGGCTCAACATTAAAAGGGGTTTTCCACCTTAAGATAACAAAGACAAAAATATATGTGCCTGATGATATGTATATGTAGATTGTAAGATTCCTTCGACTCTACATTTTATTGAGAGTATTTGGGTGAGTGCATTTTACATCTGTGCAGATGAAATGTGTTCAAACTCAGTATCAGGCCCATTGTCTGTATGAACTAAGTGCACAGCCAAATTTTGTAGGAAGGCAAAGTTGCATGTAAACGGTCAATGATTACAATAGAAGTTATTTCTTATTGCAACTTTAAAAAGATGCTCAAAGTCTTGCAATTTTACAAGTTTTCCATACAACCTGCTGCTTGGTCAACTTGATGGGACTTTATGGCCACAATTTGCCGCAACAGTCAAAGTATAAAGTGTATAATGTAAACATATAAGAAAAATTCCACAGTCATAGATATGGACTCATTGTAGGTTAGACAACTGTATGCTTAAACAATTATCACGGCAAAAGCTTTAAAGGTAGCAGATTGTCACCTAGAAAAACAATTGCCTTACTTTGCCGCAAACAAAAGCTTTGCCAGAATATTTATTACTTTGTTATATTTCTAAAAAGCGAACACATTTTGCACCAAAGAAACTGGCTTTTCTGTATGCTCTTAGTAAGGACCTGGAATGCCAACCTGGAGGGCCGCAGGGCTGGAGAGCCAGCTATATTACGTTGCCCCTTAGTGATGTAGTGCATACTTAGCTGGAGTTTGTGATATATTAGGCTGGGTACCCACTGGCGGTTGAACAACGGAAGTTCGAATACCAGTTACACCGCATATGAAGATTTTGACATGTGGTGGATAACAAGTGCACGTGCTTGCTTTTGGGGAGGTCACAGGAGGACACACCATAATCCTTAATGCATTTGACTTGCACTGAATACAAAAAAATGGAGCAAAAAAAGTTGCGTCTGAAAAACTGTGCCACGCTGCAACATAAACACAGCGCTCCTAATCACAAGTATGAAGAATGCCAGTGGACATGGCGATATTGAAAACAATGGGTTTTAATGTCACCGCCACTTACATGCACTGTACTAGCTTTAAACAATCTAATACGGACTACAAAAGTGCAAATCTGGTTTGAAAACCTCAAAGTATGGCAAAATAGAAAAAAATGTTGCAAAACATACAAAGTATACAAATTAGGTCATGAACAGAGATTATCTGTCGAAAACTCCAAAAAACATATTGGTAGGTTAATTGGCTGCTAACAAATTGACCCTAGTCTGTATGTGTTAGGAAATTTAGACTGTAAGTCCCAATGGGGCAGGGACTGATGTAAGTGAGTTCTCTGTACAGCGCTGCAGAATTAGTGGCGCTATATAAATAAATGGTGATGATGATGGTGATGAAAACGATCATCACGGAAAACAAATAGATTAGGTTTTGGATTTGGCAATTATTTTTCATGCAGTGTCTTGCAAAGAGAACTGTTTTTGTCACTTTTAGCAAGGGTAATATTGTTAATAAACTCTACTACAAAAAAAAAAGCAAATATTTGATTAGGACCTCTCTACGGCCATACCACACAGTAGTTTTACCTTGATTTTCTGACAAGGGAGCCACGGCATTCTATGAAGAATACATGGAGAGACAAGGTTGAGTGAGTTTATCAGATGTCAAAATGCAGCAGGTAACGCTTACACACTAGACATGTTTTGGTGTTTACTTCCACATTACGTCAAGTGAACGTATCTCAGTGTATCCTCTTTAGGGTCCTGCATTTCCTGGTCAGAAATGCTCTTGTGACCAAGGCCATAGGTACAAGAAAAATACAGCTGCTTGTGGTAGTCCCAGAAGCAGTAGCTGTGTCTACACTGGAAATAAATGACAGGTTGGCATTAAGCAACTTTGTTAAGAATGTAAAGAGTTGCCAATGAAGTGTTTTCTTTACTTCTCATGTAAATGCTGCCCTATTCTTATCAGGAAAGAAGGAGATAAGAAGCTGTGGAAATAAAGCAACCTGGCCCTGCACATTCCTCATAGCAACAAGCTGAGGAAAATAGCCACTGGGGAAAAGAAACATCCCAAAAGCCATAACAATATGTTGCAATCCCTTGCAGAACAGGCAGATTATTTTACTTCCACTTCATCATTATGGAGCAATGAAACTTTCTGAGAGATACAACCATCCACAGCTTTTGTACAGGACAACCTACAAAGCTACTCAGTGTGTCACAAGCTTTAAAGTAAATGTCACTTTAACAAGGATTTCTGCAGAAACCCCATTCAAGTGGATACATTATTTATATGCAAAGCAATATTTTCAGTAGACAACAAATAAATGTGTGTAGTGCAGACATGCCAAACTTGCGGCCCAAGCGCATATTTTTTGCGGCCCAGCATTACTATGGAAAAACAAGAGTAATGCGGCCCACGTTTTTGTTTTTTTTCGGTTAAATAACTTAAAAATTCGCTGAATATGACAGAACAGTTTGCGTGTGGATACGTTCAGTCAACGTTCCCCGTCAGTGTCACGTGACACATGCGCGTGGCAATTCCGCTCGTCTCCCTCCACCCGCGCTGTATGTTGTCACATGCAGTCAGAACAGTACACTTTCGTAATTCAAGCGAACTGCTTGGTACTTGGTAATCAGTGACTGTGCTCAAAACAGTATCATTATTCGTTTGGTAAGTTGGTGTCCAAGTACATTTATATGACAGTTTGTCGATTATTTATCAAATATATTTCCCTTTTGTGCAGACAGTGGTTATTTGTTTCTTTTTAGTTTTCTTGCGGCCCACACAATCTTAGATTTTGATAATTTGGCCCAATTGTGGTTTTGAGTATGACATGCCTGGTGTAGCATATGGCAAATACAGAATTGCATGTTTTCACTCTGTGTATTCATTTGCTTGTTCTCAATGAATTGAAGATGTGCTATGTACATTTTTAAACTAACAAGCAGTAGAGGTAAATCTATTAACAGGTAATATTCCAGTCCCACGTCACATATGCAGTTGTGACAGGTCGACTATAATCCCACACCTAGGGCCTGATTCATTAAGGATCTTAAATGAAGAGGTATCTTATTTCAGTCTCCTGGACAAAACCATGTTACAATGCAAGGGGTGCAAACTAGTTTTCTGTTTTGCACATAAGTTAAATACTGACAGTTTTTTCATGTAGCACACAGACATCAACTTTAAATTTCAGTGTACAAATAAGCTATCAAGTATTTGTGTGCTACATGAAAAAACAGTCAGTATTTAACTTATGTGCAAAACAGAAAACTAGTTTGCACCCCTTGCATTGTAACATGGTTTTGTCCAGGAGACTGAAATAAGATACCTCTTCATTTAAGATCCTTAATGAATCAGGCCCCTGGTGTACAAATGACTTTGAGGTAGTTCATAGTGTCACACATCAGAATGACATTACTCACTCCTTCAATATGCTGGTTGGGTAAATATTAGCACAACTCTATCTCAGTTGTCCACACCAAACAATCTATTGTCAACAAAGATATGAAGATATTATAAACACATGGGACTATAGTTGGCTTTCCCTATGGACAAGTAAAATAAAATGAGTGCAACTAATCAAGTTTCACACCTCACAGAAACATGAAACGCATCTTACAATTCCCAGTTTAACCACCACATAAAAATCATTTACTGTATGTCAAGTAATTGTGCCCACGCAGCATGATCTGGCTGTTTGCTAACTGGTGAACAAATGGGATTGTATGTAACTTTCGGACACACATGCAAGGCCAAGTTCCTTGATCCAATCACTTATGCCTTGGGCACAATAGCCCTTTAATATACAGCTGGAGTAAGAAGAGATACAAATGCATTGCAGTACACTGTATATATAACAAATACATATCCAACACACACACAGTGCCCATGAAGCATGACATCTCAAAAACCAAAAGAAGAAAAACAGTAATACATTTTTTTAAAAAAAAATCCTATTCTTCTGCTGAACCAATAGCGAGACTAGCTGCATCTTTATAAACCCGGCATGGTATTATATTTGGTCATGCGCAGAACCATCTAATTTATGAAAAGACAAATGCACAGTAACTGTCTGCGTGGTTAAGAAAACAGCTACAGAAGCTTATTGGATCCAAGTGTCTGGGCGACAGGAATTTCTGATTAAATTACAAAGCCGGTTGGAAAACCATAAGCACATTCCTGCTTATGTAAATAAATTTACCCAATGTCAATAGCACTACACTTGCAACTATCAACAATAATATATATATATATATATATATATATATATATATATCTATAATATAAATGTCTAGTGGCGTGTGTTAGTCTGTCTGTGTGTGTGTGGAAAAAATAAAACCAAGCTGCAGCGCCACCTGCTGGGCGGAGTTATACACTGACCTACTAAATTCTTAGTCTGTGTGGAAAAAAAAATCAGAAAGGGCTGAAATTTGGTATACTAAGATGTTTTTAATTTGTTAATTTAATTTGTTAATTGTTAAAAGTGTTTATAAAGATTTAAAAAAAATATATATATATTTCTTGAAGGAGAAGTGACAGTTGGGAGTGGTTGGTGGTTGCCGGGGGTGACAGTGGGAAGTGGTTGGTGGTTGAGACCTGGGCCATGGCCCAAATGCATGACAAGAACCTTTTTAACACCTTAAGTAGTTTGATTTGACTAGAATGCATGAGTATCATGCACAGGTTAACATATATATATATTTATTTCTTTATATTAAAATTGTATACTTAAATGTGTACTGCTACTTTAATTTAATTGCCCAGCAAAACTATACAAAATATTGATAGTGAATATTTTAAATGCTCTTCTCTACAAAAACTCAGCAGGAGGCCTGGACTGTCTGGACTGTCTACATTTATGCACAGAAAATATTCAAGTGTCTTGTGAACCAGTCTGGCCGGTTAATCAATACTATTAGTAAGAGACAAGAGCTAAGTGCACAGGAAAAATTACATTCAGTAATCTACAAGAATTCATGTTTTACTGGAAGACAAAAAAGCAATTAACTATACATGAGATATCTTTGTACTAATATACCTTTATTTATATAGCACCAATATATTTACACAGTGCTTTACAGAGAAAGTTAAATCATTCATATCCCTGCACCAGAGGATCTTACAGTCTAAATTCTCTATCGCACAAACGTAACAATAGCCATAGAAGGTACAGGTCCCAGAGGCCCACGGGGCCTACTGAGTAATCAGGTGTCTTAGGCCAACCACAAACAGGTGCTTTGTGTACCCATTAGCCTAGGGGACTCTGCACTTTTACACTGTGATTTCCTGCACACAGCAAGCAGTGTAAGAGCTGACACACAAGCACTGCTTTGCTCTGACAATCCTGCTGACAACATTCACAGGACCAGTGTGTTGTGCACACCAATACCGCTTTCTACTGCCGCCCCTGCAATTTCCTGGGTTTTTACTGAGGGCGTAGTAGTCCATAGCTACAACCCTGGACAGAACATTGTTGTGGGGGAAGGGGAATAGGATATGGGTGTCTATATTCCTTGTTACAGCTCTGTACACACACACAGACAAGCAGACACACACACACACACACACACACACACACACACACACACACTAATAGTAACTTTCCAGTATGTTTTTTGAACTGCGGAAGGAAAGCGAAGCACACAAACACATACACAGGGAGAACATACAAACTCTACATAGTTGCTATAAAGAGGCATAGTTTAGCTGAATTTGTATTGTTATTATGCTGTAGCTATAATTGTTGTCCACCGCTGCAAAATAAAAGATTAACAAAGGATATTTTATTACAATTTGAATTATGAGAGGTAAATCAAAGAAAACCTCATTCCTCTGATCTGCCGGGTGCTGTTATGTGTAATTTATTTATTTTTAAACTGCTTGCGGCATTGTCAAGGTTCTATGGCACTGTCTATGGAGTTTGTTTGTTCTCCATGTGTTTGCGTGGGTTTCCATGTGTTTGCGTGGGTTTCCATGTGCTTGCGTGGGTTTCCATGTGCTTTAGTTTCCTCCCACAGTTCCACAACATACTGGTAGATTAATATGAGTATGTGTTTGTGTGGTAGAGAACTTAGACTGTAAGCTTCACTGGGGCAGGGACTGATGAGTATAATTAAACATTCTCTATAAAGCACGGCATAATGTATTGGTACTATATGAATAAAGGTTAAGCAGCTAGATACAGTGGCGGATCCAGGGGCAATCGCCCCCCCTAGCAGGGACTTGTTGCCGACGGCTGCACACTGTGTGCAGGTCCGTTTGGCAGTGACAGTGTGCTGCCCGGCTGCTCTGATTGTGTTTTAAACACAATCAGAGCAGCGGGGCAGCACACTGTCACTGCCGAGCGGACCTGCACATAGTGTGCAGCCGTCGGCAGCCTTAGATGTCAAAAAGGGGGCGGGGCCTAAATTGCCCCCCCTAAATCGCCCGGGGTATAGCAATTTTCTAGATCCGCCCCTGGCTAGATAGATATAGGCAAGTGAGCTAATTACACATAGATGGTTCATTTTCCAGGCCCTGTTTCATGTTACATGTCACAGTCATGTGACTACTGGGATTTGTTCTTCCCTTATCTGGTTCAGGTTCTGAAACCCAATTGCCCAAACTGGGAATAAGGTCTCATAGCCACCAGTTTTAATTTCATGAGTTTTACTACAGCTTGTAATACTAGCACAATCCATGTAAAAAGGCTGACAATAGAAACCATTGTGTCTAATGTCACCATACTCACTGGCATCTTTAGTAGTGTTGCGTTAAAAAAAATTGGAGGGAGCAATTGGGAGCAAGCACTAGTCTTATCTTTGTGTTTGACATGTGTTTTTATTTAACAAGTGTTAAGAAAGGCAAACACAATGTCAGTGGGTATGTGGCCTAACTTTTAGATATTCACAAAACATTTCAGCAGTAAAATCCAACAACATGCTCTCCAAAACCGCTCCATCTAATATTGGAGATCTAGAGATCATTTGTGTAGAACATGGTATTCAAGAACTATACCCTATTTGCCTGTATAGTTTACAGTTTTAAAAGTATTTTAGTAAAATTTACAATTTTATTTTTATCTGCACGCAGATACTTTTCTCATTGTGCATTTGTTGTGAGTAGCAGCTGCCAGTTTAAGAGCTCTGTTGAGACACAAATGCAGCAGTGCCCCTAGAGGTCGAACCATCATGACAGATACTAGAAACATCCTTTATGACACTGCATTATGCCAAGTACTAACAAACGGAACCAACTGTTGTCCAGTGTGGCATGCAAAAAAAACATTATTTTCAAAAATAATAATAAACACGATTCCTACTTATCTCAACAGAATAACAAAACTTCTTAAATGCCAGGTTTACAACAATGTACAGTCTATACTACAGCCAACTGAATGTGGCCATGTAAAACGTTATAATCATATTATGTGATACCAAAGTAAACTGTTAGGTTAGAACCCGAGTGTAACAAGAATGTCTCCATTCCAGAGAGTTTGGAAGCGCACGGTTTTATGTGATCTTCCTTATTACATAGCCTCAGGGCACACAGAGGAGACATAATGCAACACTGTGGTTACTTCTGCAATATGAAATCAGCTTTATTTTGATTATAATGCTAGCAGAAAACCATGTAAGGGCACATCCATCTTACAGAATAGGCTCATTCCGTGAGAGCCTAGTTTTTAAAAGGCAATGAGGCAAAGAAGGAGAAAGCCTTGATCACAATCATTTGCAAAATTCATCTAACTCCCTCCGAGCGTCCAACATTTTTTGCATAGTTCTACACAGTTGTGTTTTTTGGAATATTAAAGTTTTGCTTTTAAAAGATTAAATCTAAAATTAGCAAAATAGTTACATTATAACAACAATAATACAGACAATAACATAACTATAGAATCAATGCTAGATATTATGATTTATGTAACTCAATCTGTTACTGGTGACAGTAAGTGGGATAGGTTTAACCATCACTTGGAAAAGTTCTATTAAAAAAAATATATAGTCAAAATAGATAAAATATAAAGCAACATTAAACAGAAGTCTCAACCTTTTCTTTCCTTTACTGTGTATTTCCTAAGATTCAAAGTCAAAATATGCATGCAAACAGAGAAGAAAGTATTATTTTGTTATTACCATCCCTTGGGTCATGTTAGAGATAGATTACATACAATGACATATCAAACCAGAAGGTGGAGATTGCCCTAAAGACATTAGGATAAATGAAGAGTGAAATTAAATACAACATTGAAAAGAATGAGCAAAGCTGATGTAAACATTTAAAAAAAAAAATTTCAACTCAAATGAGGGTCTAAGACAGGTCAGCAGGAGACCTCCCCCACTTAAAATAATGTGATTTGCTTGAGATGGTGTCAAATTTTTACAATAATTTTGTGCAATATTCACTGAATACCAACATTTTAGTAACAGAACAGGAATGGGGTTCTACAAGCATCAACTAAAACCAAAAGAAATGGCTGAGATAAAACACACAATAACAAAACACTCTTGAAACAGGACCCATACGGAAAACACAGGTGACTGGCCCAGTCAGCACGACTTAATTAGGGAGTCAGAAAACAAAACTGAACATGTCTGAAACTTTTCACTTTGTATTTTTCTCGTTCCCAGAAATATGATCCAGAATTGAATTGTCACCATGTAGACGACTTAAATAACTCAATTATTAAATACAACTATATAACAATTAATTTCCCAAATGCTCAAATACAGAATTGCTGGTGAGGTATGTGGGTTAAGAAATAAAGGTAATCATCTATTATGGTTTTTTTTTCTGGTAATTACAGTGGAAAAGTTATGCCTAGTGGTGAGAAAGCAGAGACAGGTGAGACGTCACTGAGGTCTTTTCTAAGATGCTATTTTATAGTGAGATTAGCACCTCTATTATAGAAGGGATCCTGTTCAGGTCATTTAACATCACCAACTTTAATCGTAACACCAGTGTAACAATCACACACGTCAGACTGCGCAAGCCAATTAAAGGGTGGGAGGAGACAAAAAGGTATCAAATGTGAAGAGGTCCAACCAAGTCACTTTTGTTTAACCCAACACTGTAAGCATATCATATGGAGGGGGCCTATTCTTTTAGGCAATATTTCAAATAAATAATTAAAACAAAGTACCCCCAGCCAGCATTATCTGTCTGCTTAGTGACGGTTACTACTGGACACAGAAGATTAGTGTAAGTAGTATTTTAGGAATGCTAAGTGGCCAACAGTAATGGAAGCGATACACTAATCACTGATATAAACTTCCAGTGAGCTAATAAGATAACCAAGCTGTACAAGGGTAACTTTATTTCTTCAATCTAGTCCAAGTAAAGTTTTTACCGCTAATTTTTTAGTCAGAAATACCACACAATGACCAACATTGGGTGACTTCCCCCATAACATACACTACTACTGCTGGCCACATACTTGGTGATGGCTCAATGAAACTGTAACCTGTGACATGCGAACGGCTGTTAGAGTAAGCTGTACATTGGTTCAGCTCTTTTCCCAAGCTCCCACTCTTCCTTATTCTCACATACACACACACATATATATATATATATATATAATTTTATTTGGTAGACACAGCACGTGGTATAATCAGGATACTTTAGTTATGTCTCTGGTATATTGTTAGTCTAAACTTTATATGATGTAATGTGGCTTAAATACATTGGGCCTGATTCATTAAGGATCTTAACTTAAGAAACTTCTTATTTCAGTCTCCTGGACAAAACCATGTTACAACGCAAGGGGTGCAAATTAGTATTCTGTTTTGCACATAAGTTAAATACTGTCTGTTTTTTCATGTAGCACACAAATATCAACTTTAAATTTCAGTGTACAAATAAGCTATCAAGTATTTGTGTACTACATGAAAAAACAGTCAGTATTTAACTTATGTGCAAAACAGAACACTAATTTGCACCCCTTGCATTGTAACATGGTTTTGTCCAGGAGACTTAAATAAGAAGTTTCTTAAGTTAAGATCTTTAATGAATCAGGCCCCTTGTGTTAGCAACACCATCATCTTTAGAGACATGTATATGTATAAAATTTCAAATGTCATGCCTTGTCCTCCTTACCACATAATACTAATTTCAGCCAGGCAGAAGATGGGCCTACATTTCTCTCGGGATCCTTCGTGTGAAGTGTAATTAAAACAGCCATTGATGCACAAACCCTGCTCCCCAGTACCATTGATTTGCTAGTGACAGAAATCTGCATTTACACAATAACATGGACTCGTCAATTGAAAGGGTCCAATGCTCAGAAAGGGACTACAAAGGTAAATCTTGCAGTCTGCTTTTACTGTGACATGCTTTTGTGAAGGTTTCAGTCACCATAGTGACCTATTATAATGCCAACACTTTTCCTAACCCAGACAACCATTGTCTTTAGAAAGGGCATGTTTCAAGATTCTGCCAAAACTCAACTTAAAAGCATTAGTGACAAGAAGATAATGGATGGGGTTACAGGATTGGCAAACTGCACCCTGTTTATACATTGGAAGATTCCAAGCTGGCAGTTCTTTGCCAGCCTTTATGCTTTGGTTCACACATTATGTTTCAAGTTAAGTCACAGCCACAACCCTGTAAACTTGCCACATTATTTTCAACAGGCTTGGGCAATTATTCACAGGCTTCAACTTGTAAAATTACATTTTAATAAAGATACAATCAAAAAGTAGCAGCATTAATATCAGAGCTCCTTTGATACACTTAGACGTTGAATCCTAGAAGTAACTTGTACCGACAACTGCACAAGATAATTTCAAAGCTGGCCAAGATTTTTAGACCTCCTCAGCGACAGATTTCTCTGGAAGATCATCCTAACAACTTTTCACCCCATGAACTGCGTTCTTCATAGGAGGCCTCCAAGCCTCTACCCTGAGGCTGAAACAGTCATTCTCACAGCTTAATAACCAGGTGAAGTGATAAACACCAGGTAAAACTATCACCATTCATTTTTACAGGATGTTTTCATCCATTTTCCATCTCTTGTCCGTGTAATTACAAAAGGTTAAAGGTCACGGAATGAAACAACCTTGAGTAACAAGCAAAATGCATAATTATAGAATTGTCATCTGGAGGGGAACTGTCCAGCCCGTTCTAACCATGTACATATGATATGTGCAGTCAATATCCTAGAGACACAGTGCATGAACTTTCATTCCACCCTATTAATGAATGACAAGCAAGTCAAATACAATGTATGAGAATTACTATCCTTTAAAGAAACCCATAAGAACACAGATTGGCGGGGTCCTCATTCATTTGTAAATGCAGCTTATAGTAGGGGAGTCTTCTGCTTATCACGGTTTGTCATGTGTATGATAATATTGTACACGTTAAAGTTATTTTATTATAGCTTTTCTAGTCTATTTAAAGTACACCCACCACCTACACATAGTGGAAACTGACATTTTGTTGGCTTAACCAATAAAGAGCAGCAATTATGTCACTGACAGCCAGTCATCTTTCAAATACAATCGCAGCTGCGATCATGTGACCTGCCCCCTCCCCCTGTCAGCTGATGTTCCCGCCGCCGCCGAAGGGAGAAGGAGCAGAGAGGCTGCTTCAACATATGGGTAAGTAGACCATAATTAGTTTATTTCAACTTATACAATTGAAGGTGACCAAATAATATATAATTTATGGCAACAGGTTACCTGACATCGTGTTGAATTTTAAAGGAAAATGTTATGAAAAACTCCAGTTATCACCAAGATTATTAGATCCATGGAATCACTGGACAAATGATAATGAATTTGAGAGGCCTACTGTTCTATTGTATTCAGTGTTCTTTGTTTACATTTAAAACAAACCAATGTTTTACATCTTTGTGATCATTTGCATTGGTTGGAATGGAAATATTTTTTTTTCATTTCTCTTCTCTAGTTGTAACAGTTGAAGAGCCCCGGCCTGTCTATTGCTGAATTAGCTCTTCTGAAACTTCACTGAATTAATCATACCAAAGAGCTAACACATAATGTTGTGTGTTAAACACAGTATAAAATCTTCACTGAGTTCTGTAGCTTTGGAGGACTGAGGTAGCAGACATTTCTGCTCATGTCATATGGTGCTAAGCCAGAAACTCTATGTTGTTCTTGTTTTCTGGGTATATCTTTAAAGCTATCTATATTAAATGTCTGGAAAATATCGTTTATGTCCTTGTATGATCTTAAAATGATCTTATGTCTTCCTGTTGGCATTCACTTCTAGCTTAACTGTTAATATGTAAAAGTTCAACCTTTTGAACTTAAATCTCTAAGAGCTGTCAGGGAAATGACACATACTGTATGTGTCATGTATGTGACATACATGATGTACTTGGTGCTGTTGGAAAATAATGGTAATAACACCAGTACAAATTATATGTAAAGTAACTCCTGTATCTAGTGTAGACCTCTGCAATCTGGATCTCCATGCGTGTGGCCACCTTAACAAAATAGTCAGTAAAGTAGATAAATTATTCTTCATTAGTTATTGAATAACTTTTATCTTGTCTCATTTACTGTAGTTTCCTATCAAAATAAAAATATCCAAAATCTAAACAAAAAACTGTACATATCATCTCAAAACTATAGTGAGGGGGGGCTGCACAGAGAACACTATAGGGAGGGGGTGATGGGACCTTTAATGCTGAGGTGGTTTGGATCTATAACTGAATGTGGGGGGAGGGCTATCTATTAAATGTGAAAATTAATTATTTAATGCTAGGAATGGTCGTGGGAAATGGATGTATTAAACGTAAATGCTATTAATTTATTGCTGGGGCTGTTTGGAGGGAGGGGAATAGGTTTATTTATTAAATGGGAATACTATTAATTTAATGTTGGGGTTGGTTGGAGGGAAATAGATCTATTTATCAAATGTGAGCACTATTACTTTAATGTTGAGGCTGGAGAGAGGCCTAATTATTAAATGTGGGTGCTGTTGATTTAATGGCAGGGATGGTTGGCGTTTCTAATTGTATCCATTATTTTTTCCAAATAGGGCCCTCAACATACCAGGATCCAAACAAGACGCAACTAAAGAAACCAGCAACCACAGGTGGTAAAAGTGACAACAACAGGTAGGACAGTCTGTCAAATGTTCTGAGTCTAGTGCAGGCTTGGCTAACCTGTGGTACTCCAGATGTTGTGAAACTATAAGTCCCAGCATTCCCTTCCAGCAATAAGCTGCTATATATTGGCAAAGCATGCTGGGGCTTGTAGTTTCAAAAACACCTGGAGTGCCACAGGTTACCCAATCCTGGTCTAGTGGGACAATCATGATTTTGGTGACTGTTCTGCCCAATCTAAGGGGCAGGTCAAGACTGTGTATTCTTTATACACACACTGCATTCTTTATATACTACACTAAGGTGCTAGCTGTCCTTCGTGGACTGACCACTCCACCTCTAGTTTCTGGCCCGGCCTCTATGATGACTGGCCACACCCCCTCTGGTGGGCCCCTAGTGTTGCAGTCCCCCGGTGGGCCCTTCATGCCCTAGTCCGACACTGGCAATAAGTGCATGAAGATCAGTTTCTTAACTTTGGTTTACAATAAAATGTAACCTAACAAACATGTCCTTTGTTCCAGACTTTAAAGATTCTCTTCTGACAGACGTTTACTTTTCAATTTACACATTTTTTTCTGCTTAACATGCTCTGACTCATATCTATGAAACCTGCACCCGAAGCCAACTTATTTTACATACAGCACACCCTAGAAAGTCTTGTCTTCCGCTTAACAAGCACTTCCAGGGGTTTTGATTTATTGTAGGCTATTACCCGACAAGGTAAACTGAAATTTGCACCGTATATAGATTGCTTTTAAAAGAAATGATTCTCTGGAACACGACTCGATCAGATCTTAATTTTGTTGCAAATATTTAATTCCTAACAAAAAGGGGTAGGGGTGGGGCGATGGGTAGAAGGAGAGTCCAGGGTGGTAGAAGAGTCGAAAACATGTTTAAATGTTTTTACTGTAAATGATAGATGTTTTAAGCTAATCTTTTGGGGAAAAAAGCATGATATTTATCAGGTGCAATGTCTGCTGCTCAGGAGCCATGTATAACTCACACAATGAAGGTACATCATTACATAAGGAGTGTGCTTTATGTATATTAACTGCAGTGTTCAATTTCACAAACACATGTCATAATTGTTCCTATTGTGTTATTGTATTTTTCATCTGACGTCACTTATTTTACACATACAGCAGAAAAGGTTGGACTTGAAAAAATGTAAAGTATATTTAAAACATTTGCATTTGCTGGGGACATGGACTTGTTGGGGTAATGTCAGGACAGCCAATGAATACATGTGTGAGGAGCAGCTCACGTATATGAAGTGTTTCAGCAATAGTGAGTGATACTCTACAGAAGACCAGTCAGTCCCTGGGAGACTGCTTGTTTGTAAACCATTATTTGCCATCTGTACCATTTGTGAATAAAGGAAGCAAAATGTTCCACGAAGTGGAATTGTCTGGCTAAAATGCAAAGATGGAAACAAGCCTATTAAGCCATTCCTGTTTTAATTATTGGCTTTTTAGCTTATTTCTCATTTAGCTAATTTAGTGGAAAAATTAATTTCATATAACATAACAAAAAGTATGACGACAAGACAGTATATAAAAGGTATACTCCCCATAAGATGGTGGTTATGAGATGTGAAAGGTGTTGGCTGCAATTATTGCAAAATAACAAGCAGGGGTATAGAAATAAAACAGGAGGGGGCCACGTGTGACATGCAGAACATTAGCCTGACAGGCCTGGTATAAAGGGGTTGTCAATATCACACAGCAATGTTACAACATTGCATCAATGCTTTACTTGAGAAATAATTGGTGTGCGCAACAAATATACACAAAAAGTAAACTTCAGTTAGAAGATACACTAGGCTCTTGGAACTGTGATGTGTTCCTTTGACATTGGATGATACCATAAAAGCCTTTGTTTGTAAACCACAAGAGAAGAGAAAAAGACAAAGTAGTTGAATTGTATTCTGGTGGGAAGAATAAATCCGCTAATGCATGGAGAGCCTGAGTCATTACGGAGAGCAAAATTAATAAAAGAGCAAGTTTGCACCTTGGCAAAAACCATGCTGCATTGTGGAAGGGGAGGTACATTTAAAATATTGGGACAGATCTATAGTTGGGATAGGACATGTCCTAGATCAACTTTATATTTCAGTGTAAAAATAAAGCTATCAAGTATCTGTGTACTACATGAAAAAGCAGCCAGCATTTTCCTCATGTGCAAAATAAACCCCTTGCATTGCAACATGGTTTGTCCAGGATCAAATTTCTCTCTTTAAGGACTCAGGCCCAGAGTGTTTTCATTGGTCAGTTTGGTAAAATCCCAACATGTGGTTTCTAAAAAAGGTCAATTAAAATAAAATATTGACTGGCAATGACAGGGTTTATATTCGTCTGGGTTTTAAATCATGTTGTAAATTGGCTACATAAATCTGTTTATGTGATAATTAGGAAAAAGGAAACTACGTGGCTCCTGAAATCTGTTCAGTCCATCAAGCAAATGACCAAATCTGGTCAATTTTTGCCATTTGTGTGGGTTGCTGAATAGATCCTAACATGACAGCACATCAAGGTGAGGGGGTTGATAAAAAGCCTAACTTCTAAATAATACCCAGATTAAGATGGCAGCTGGAGCACTAGAGAGTATGTCACCAGTACACTGTTGTAAGCACATTAGCCTGCAATAAAGATGCTAAAGTATCGGTTTATTCCATTCTTGCTCATAAATATTATATGAGTTCTCTGCCAAAAATGATAAAACACAATCTCTTCATTATTAGAATAAGCAATTAACAGCACTTTATATCAAGTTTTTATTGATATGAGCACTTAACAGCTGTCATAATCAACAATACTAATTAAAATTTGACACAAGTGAAGGCTTTGTGTGGTGTCCGATGTGGCGAGAGCCCTGGAAAGTGGGTCATGTAGGTTAACATCAGTAACCAGCAAGTGTAGGGAAACTCAAATTTAGAGGAAAATGGACAAGAGTGAGGTTATGTGTAGGTCATGTGTGATAAGATCAGTGATTACATCGATATATAGAGATGCTGTTCATTCTAAGCACTTGCAAACAAAAAGATTTTATATGGATGAATATAAATGTAATCCCAAATTGCAACATTATTCTTTTAAACTTATTTCAAATTTAAGACAGCTCTCGATGGGGGTTTTTTTCATGGACCTCAGTCCACAGAGTATGACAGTTCAAAAAAATCATAAAAATGAGCTTGAACTCATATGAAGCACACATGCACGCTGCATTATTTGTTATTCCACATGCATAGTGCATACCTACTGGTTTACTCTGCAGGCAGTGAGGGATACTGCTGAGTAGGGGAGTATCAGCTGGTCACACCTGCTGTAGTCTAGGCAGACCTTGCGGCACTACAATCCCTATATTCATACGTCCTCTAAACACGATTAGAGATTTTTATGTATTGTAAATATTCTTCTTTATTCAATTTAGCATTTAAATCACAGAAATGAAGGAAAGAGGTAGAGTGTGGCATTGTATACAAGGAATAGGTAACATTGTACTGTACAGTTAGCCAACATTGAAAATAGGGACGTTTCAAAGGATAAACCTTAATATCCTGAATATTAGCAGACCTTATAACATTACAGAGACTGGGTCAAAGACGGCCACACACCTGATCTGCCAAAACCACAGCAAATCCAACCATGTCCCACCCATATCCAAAGAGGCCACACCTCTTCTCCTGTATGTAAATATATAGAGTCAGTTGACAAATAAGCATGTATGTGACATAACTGGCAGTGCAGATAAAGGGGGGGAGGGGGATACATAAGGAAAGAGATGGGGGAGGGGTACATAGTAGGGAGTGAACACAATTTCAAAGTCAAATCGGGCAAGACAATGGCAGTACTACAGACAACAATACCAAAAACATTTTAAAGGACATATTAACACATGTAGAGATCTAGTTTTGTGATGCCTGTGATGATTCTGACAGATTGAAATGTTGCAGTTATCAAGTTAGTAGGTTGAGATTGAGGGGATTCCTCGCCATCTGTGACATATTCATGCCAACTGAACCATTTCATTAATGGTGAGGAGCCCATAGTAGAATAGGGAACACCTAGAATTTCAAAACGGAGATGCACCTTTGAAATTATTTTATTAAGAGTTGGGGGTATCAGATTCTTACAATACTGAGCAATTGCTGCCTTAGTGGCTATTGAAATTTGTTTAAGAACATATACACTATATGGACAAAAGTATTTGGCCACACCTGTTAATTATTGAATGGAGGTGTTTCAATCAGACCCATTGCCAGAGATGTATAAAATCAAGCACCTAGCCATGTAGTCTCCAATTGCAAACATTTGTGATACAAAATGGGTTATTCTGAAGAGCTCAGTGACTTCAAGCATGGTACTGTGATAGGACGCCACCTTTGCAATAATACGGTTCGTGAAATGTCATCCCTGCTGTATATTCCATGGTCAACTGTAAGAGATATTATTTGAAAGTTGAAGCATTTAGGAACAGCAGCAACTCAGCCACGAAGCGGAAGATCACACAAAATCATAGATCGGGTTCAACGACTGCTAAGGCGCATAGTGCATAAAAGTCGCCAACGCTCTGCTGATTCCATAGCTGATGAGTTACAAACTTCCACTGGCACTAATGTAAGCACAAAAGCTGTGCAGCAGGAGCTTAATGGAATGGGTTTCCATGGCCGAGCAGCTGCATGCAAGCCTCACATCACCAAGAGAGATGTCAAACGTTGGATGGAGCGGTGTAAAGCACACAGACACTGCACTGTGGAGCAGTGGAAACATATTTTGTAGAGTGACGAATCACGCTTCTCTGTTTGGTAGTCAGATGAGCGAGTCTGGGTTTGGCGGATGCTGGGAGTACGTTACTTGCCTGACTGCATTATGCCAACTGTGAATTTTGGTGGAGGAGGATTAATGGTATTGGTCTGATTTTCAGGGTTTGGGCTAGGCCCCTTATCTCCAGTGAAGGGCAATATTAATGCTTCAGCATACCAACTCATTTTGGACAATACTATGCTTCCAACTTTGTGGCAACAGTTTGGGGAAGGCCCTTTTCTATTCTATCATGAGTGTGCTCCAGTGCACAAAGCAAGGACTACAAAGTCATGCTTTGATGAGTTCGGTGTGGAAGAATTTGACTGGCCCACACAGAGCCCTGACCTCAACCCCATCGAACACCTTTGGGATGAACTGTAACAGAGATTGCGAGTCAGGCCTTCTCATCCAACATCAGTGCCTGACCTCATAAATGCTCTACAGAATTAATGGGCACAAATTCCCACAGAATCACTTGAACATCTTGTAGAAAGCCTTCCAAGAACAGTGAAAGCTGTCAAAAAGGGGACCAACTCCATATTAAAGTATGTGTATTTGAATACAATGTCATTACAGTCCTTGTTGGTGTAATGATCAAGCGTCCGAATGCTTTTGTTCATATAATGTATATCACATTGTGGAACTTGGGGTACGTAGTGGTGTAAGTGCTAATTCAGTTGAGTGAGATATTGGTTTACTAGTTACTTTTCATGTTCACTTTTTAATTAAAATATAAAGCCAGAGATAGAGCTTATCTATTATGAATAGAGTTTAACTTCCAAAATAATAGTGTTAAGATTTCAGAATACAATGGTCAACCTACACTATTGTAAGTATGTCTTTATGTGCTCTCCATTCATTAGAAAACCACAATAGAAGCACCCAGATGTAATCATTTCTTTGGCATTCCCATTTGCACAAAAAGTGTAATTGGTGATGGGTTTTTCATGCTAGAGGGGAAAGGCAGTATATAGTGAACTACAAGTATTATCTCATTTATCAAATCTGGTTTAAACTTGTGTTCTTTCATTTCAGCAACTATTCCTGTAGTACAAAGTGAGTCATTTCAGGACTTTCAAATTATTACCTTAATTGATTTGTAAATATACTTATATGGCAATATGATGGGTCTGATCAAAAGCTATTGCGTCATCAAAAAGGATATGTTACTTTCTGTCTCAATCAGCTGGACACTTGCATTGTGAATATATATATATATATATATATATATATATATATATATATATATATTGTAAAAGATTCCAGTTTTAAATCTCTGCATTGATCCCTAAAGCTGGGTACACACTACATTGTTTTCGTCCAATAATCGGCTCAAACAGCCGACATACGACCGCTCGTTCAAAAGTCGGGTCAGTGTGTGCAGTGACACGATGGTCGAAAGTCTGCCCAAATGGACGATTGTCGCCTCATTTGGTTGGTCGTACCGTTTAATATTTTCGTTCCAATCTCGTTTCAACTGTGTAGCGTGTATAAACTTCTGACCGATCCACGACAATCCTCCGATACTTCCTCGACCTGGGGGTGTATGTAAATTTGTGATGCCTGTACCAGTCCCACGTGGTGCGGTATCCGCACATCACAGACTTGTGTTTTGTATAGATGTGTATTGCACCTGTCTGGCTGTAGACCATTACATGTGTATAAAGTACGTGTGTTATTACCCTTTGCATCTATGTTGGCAATCTATTCACATTTAGCCTTTATAAACTATTAAAGTTATAAAGTCATATTAACCTTTATTAACTAATATTTGTAAAATACCCTGAATAAACCACACAGTGTTCATGCAACAGTTTTATTGCAGGTAAAAAAAAAATATATATAAAATTTGTATAGTGCAATATGACACGTGAAAAAAAAATAGTATTACACTTAAAGGGGCATATTCAATTGTTGTTTTTCCACGGCGCGGAAAAACTAGTACCATTAATACGGTAATATGTAGCTGGAAATCCAGCGAGTAAATTACCGTATTAACGTTTTTTCCGCGCACGATTACCGTAATAACGGTAATCGTGCGCGGACCGCGAGATTCTCAACGTTTCCGCAGAGAATTGAATATGCCCTAAAGTGTGCTACTGGTTTGTGGCACACAGCATATACTGTGTGCCAACAGTTGCAAACAGCATATACATGTCATCAAAAGTATTATCAAGGTTTATAATTTTTTTCTTGATGTTGGCAATATCTCCTAGGAATGAATGAAGAGACAGTGTAGCCTTCTCTTTTTATGCGGTTTTGGGTGTTAACTATAGCGAAAGCTCTGCCCCTTTATGCTAATGTCTTTGGTATATCGTTACATGCCCCGCAAATGTTGCTTCAGTGTGTATGAAATTGCAATCATTGCTCACGACAACATGGCTGTAAAAAGTCGCTAAAGGTACGTCCACTCTTCCCTTTATCGTCCTAAACAAGGCTAGTGTGTATGCAGTCCATGGACCGAGCGATCGGACCATCGATTGCATGTAAACTCGATTGGCATAAAAAGTTGGTGGAAAATTCTATAGTGTGTACACAGCTTAAGAGTTCCCTATGATCACCATTATGCAAAGCTAACATGCCTAAGAGCAAAAGACAAACAAGGATTATATTATACTGTAAATCTATCTATATCCAGATCTTTTCAAAATAAGGCCTCAAACACAATGGAATTAATTACATGTGATTTTCTAGTATTTGTAAAGCTATTAAAACACATGTAAGTGGGTATGAAACTAGAAACCATTACCTAGTACTGGTTTTCGGAATGCATCTTGTTCCATCCACATCCATTTACTACAGGTAAATGCATTGTGGAAGCCTACAGTGATTTTCAAATGCTAGAGGAAACATTAGTATCACGCGTATGTCAAACATGTTTGTTAAAAACTTCCAACACAACAGTATTAGGTACCAGACCTACAGAAGTCCCTGAAGCTGAACACTGTGCTAGCAAGACAGCTATGAAGTGGGTACATAGTAAATCAATGGTATTGGAGAGCATACATTATGTTCCTTTATTGGGTCTGGGATTTCCCTATGTTCTCCTCTAGCTTTTACTAAGATGATGTAGACACATTATTAGGTTTGAATTGTAGAAACAGGATGCACTAGCACCTCGTGCTGGAATGGAATGAAATCTGTAAATATAGGTATCGGACATTATTTGCCGTCTATAAAAGCGCTACGAAAACAATGTCCAGTCACAACTCCACAAATTAGGTCATAAATATGTATTCAGTCAGATGACTTCTGTGGCAAAATCAATTATTCCAAGTGCCTGCTCAAGGAACGCTATCAAAATATAAAGCTTAAAATGAGACCTGTCCTACATTTCCTCCCTTAATCCTATATCAAGTTCAGTGCACGCATAGAAAAAATTACCTACCTCCAACATGACAAAAAACACTTTCACTCAGGTTTAGGACCCCTGGCTTTTTCAACAGAGTTAGCCCACCTAACCCCCCTGACCCACTGTTATCCATGCCTGGCCATTCTTTTCAATACCCACTAGCCTCATTTCTCCCGATGCCTTTCCCCCTCCATTCCCTCTTCCTTTTGTCCTAAAGTTCCGTTACGTTGATGCTAATACTGTAAAATCTTGGACTGGATTTTTACTTCTTGCATAACCTTTATTGTTGTGTTCTTTTTGTTATTGTGTTGTTTAACTTGTCCATGTTCTGAGAAAAAAAAAGAAGTTATGCTTATTCTAAAACAAAAACATTGTACCTGATTATTTTTACACTAACTACTAGACTCTGGCTTCAGTACTGTCCCACCTTACTTGTTCTCCTTTATTTCTAAACATTTCACTCTTCCAATGATTTGCCTATATGGTAAATTATCAAATTTGTATCTATAAAAAGAATTCATGAAAAGCACCTCACCAATAGAATTGACTAACTCCTAAACTTCTCAGTTCCAGGCACCCTTAGGGTCTCCATAACTATTTCAAGGCACAAAATAATTAGCAAGCAGTCCCCCTCCTTGCTTACTACCAGCCCTGGCCGCGGCACCCCTGTGTGACAGATCACCACGGCACCCCAGGGTGGCACGGCACATAGTTTGGCAACCACTGCACTAACTCATAACAGCACTTTCTGAGCTCACACGAACAAGGTTAGAAACATTTTCTCAAATGATTCAAGATTTTACTCAACCCACATATATTCTTATTCCTTACTAAAGACATTTTTGTTTTAGGAACAATAATGTTCCCTTGTGTGCCACTAGTATAGATCCCTCTTAAGCTTACCATACATGTCACATGTTTGCATGTTTGACCCCACTGACAATCTATTTCCAATTTGGTCACACACATGGAGGCCAATTGTAAAGAATCGGCAAGAGGTAAAGAGTTCAGCCTAAATGAGCACAGGAGGTCCTATCAGTCTTATCAGCTGATGACACATTCATTTTTGGTGCCCACAAGGAGCATTCTGGACAATTTTGTCTAGAACATTTAAGTAATATTGCTTTTTAATATCAGTTTCTTAAAGAGAAGGGAGTACTGATGATTTGCAGAATGACAGCCCACTAGTTTTAATAAATACCAAGTTCCTTTTAAAAATTGATAAGCTGATATGTCTATGGATATTGGATTAGGGGTTGTTTGTGTGAATTCAGTATGGATCCAGGTGTGTTTGGGAGAGTTTAGTATGACATGCCACCCAACTATCTGGATTTTGGCGAGACATCCAGATTCCCGGATTGTAAAAGATGCTGGGATTTTAAAAAAAGTGGGTGGGGATTTAACCTAATTTGTCTGTTTATCAGCGGAGTTTGGGTGGAACCAGGGAGGAACTTATTTTGGCCTGATTTTGTTATTCTAAATGTTGGTAAGTATGGTATGATCCAGCTTTTTGTGTTGATCTGGCTTTTTGTGTACATTTAGTATGGGTCTGGCTTTTGGTGTACATATAGGGGGGAGTTCAAATAGCCGCGAAAGTGTCTCACTGACGTTTCCTTACACCTCTATGGGGAGATTTATACTGTAATTGTCGGCAACGTGTGCAGCAGAAAGTCCACGTGCTACATCGTCGACAATTGAATTCCCCCTTGTGTGGATCTGACTTTTTTCTGAGTATTTAGTATGGATCTGGCTTGTACCCACACCCAAATAAAAATATACCACCAATATAAATGCTGTATAGCCTTTCCCTTTAGAACAGCATTGCATAAAATCAAACACCAACATAAAAATAACCTTGCCAATGTATTAATGAAGAAAAAAATAATGAAATTCTGATCAAAATACTAATGCTCCGGCTGTTATTATTAGGGCTTGGCAACAGAGATATCGTTTTTCTACTTGATCTCAAACGCAGCTAAATATCAGCCTGACACTGTCTAATAAGCCAAAATGATAAATACAAATTACCTTTAGACACAGATAATTATTGTGTTACATATTAGCATCAGGCACTGCATAATAGATTAGGTTCAGTGTTAGCATTACACAGTAGACTACTAGACAATCAGTATGAACGTCATACACCACAGTATCACAGCATTTTAAGCCAACAGAGAATAGATCTCTAACCTGTGGAAGCCATTGTTTATTCTGTAGCCTTTGTTTAATCACAATCCTTAGAAAAGTTTGTATGAACACACAAGGAGTGGCCTGTGCTCATATTGAAGGTGAGGTTTACATTCAAGTCACAGCTTAATGTTTCAAGACAAAGAAGAGTACTTGAGATATGAAGAAAAACTATGCACAGTGCCAGTTCCTCAGTAACACAAAGGCAAACAAATTGATGGTGTGTTATCAGTACTATGCATTAGGTAGACCGAGGACAACAGTGTGTCACTCCTAAACTTACCACTCACTAGCAATGGCTGACTCCATATAAAGCAAGATGGCAAATAATCTGGGTTTATAAAGCAAACAAACAAAAACAAGACAATAGAATTATTAAATATCATTTATAGGTCAAAATACATATATATTCCTCTATACTAGATAGAAGGAGGAATTTTGGAATGAAAGGGGCCTTTAAGATTTATTGGTACAAAGTGGTTTTGCTTTATTGTTCAAGAGCAAACTGAACTACCCACAGCAAACCTAGGCACCACATCTTCCCCTCAGTTAAATGTCTGTCTCTGCTGCCCTCCAATAAAGCGTCAAAGGGAGCTCCTCCAAAATGGTGGCTACAACTTCTCTTGCACCCGCCTTCCATTTCTGTATTACTACTGCTGCCAATGTTTTATTACAGACACTACCACCCGGTTTACGGCTAATACAGAAAGTACACGTCACGTAATTTGTCCTATAACCATAGGAGAACTGTTTCATTATGCTACTTCTTATGTATACAACTCAATTCTCTGTTTGTGTTATTGTTTTGTACAAAGTGTAACTTCTCTTGCTGTAGAGGTTAGGTGCAATTCTAAGTATTTGAATACAGTTTTAGATGGGTAAAATGCATTGATGGTAGTAAAAGTAAAACAAATTGACATCATTCTCCAGCCAAGCCCATTTGACATGTTAGAAGCTATGCTTATAGGGCTCCATAGGATCTTAATTCACCTAAGGACAAAACATATTGGGGTATATTTATGAAACTGCGGGTTTGAAAAAGTGGAGATGTTGCCTATAGCAACCAATCAGATTCTAGCTGTCATTTTGTAGAGTGCACTAAATAAATGACAGCTAGACTCTGATTGGTTGCTATAGGCAACATCTCCACTTTTTCAAACCCGCAGTTTAGTAAATCTAGTCCATAGTCTACGGCGCCCTGCTAAGTCCCAAGACCAGCCAAGCATCCCTTCTTCCCCACTTCTACCAACATACTGCGTTCCTTGAGCTGTTTACCCAATCGGGTCAAAGGTACCAATTAAATGGCGTGCAGAGCTTGCAAACCTGCATAGTGCCGCTTAAAACTGGCTTGAGCGCTTAGGTATAGCACATGTGGTCAGATAATAAACAGAAGGTGCCCAATCACAAAATAGTAGAGAAGGTTAGTAAAATAATAAAAGCAAAACTATGCACTGAAAAAAAAATTAAAGACAAAAATCAAAATCAAACTTGATATGTTTTTTGCTAGGTACAGGAAACGGTTTAGTGCAGACTTCTTAATGGTACATAAAAGGCACTCCCAGTCAACAATGATAAACACACAACAAATCACATAAAATGATTTGTTGTTTTACAATATGGCATTACACACTGTCATTAGAGTAATTCATGGAAGATTAATACTTTTTTGCTGAAGAATTTCCTAGCCTATGGCTTACTTGCAGAACACAATATACATGTGTACCCTACATGTTACCCTAGCCTAACCTCTGACATTTACAGTTTAATACGTGGTGAATAGAAAATCATTTCATTACATTGACACTGACATTTTAGTAAATAATATGTATTAGACACATTCACACACACACTTAGGGGAGACAAATAAAACTCTGGTTTAGAAGTTTACAGGAATAGCAAATTTTAAAAACAAAGTGACAAGGCTACAAATGTATCTCATCTGTTAAATATATTCTAATAAATGATCACCTATAGACATAATATAGACAATCCTCGCCAGTTTCTCAGATGGGAACTTGGTACAGCTTGCTTACTTATGACAATACCATACATAATTCCTGTAGGCCACACCCCTTTTGGGTTCCAAAAACTGGAACTATTGTGAGGTATGTACAAAACATTCTGAAGAGAATATACAGTAAGTTGCTCCTACATTAAAAGACATACATGATTCTTATTTAAAGTCAAATTAAATGTTACCCTTCCCCTTAGTCCTGAACCATGTTGGAAAAATATAATACTGCCACTAAGACCTGTCTCCATCTTTGGGTCACACAGTTGGTAGTCTTTACTGCCCACCCGTTTTCCAATCCAAAAGATTAGAAGGGGGTTGGGTGAGGGAAGAAAGCAACTGGCACTGCAGGAAGCAAGATAGCAGCTGCTCAGTTACTATTCACCAAAGGACTTCATGTGAGGAGTCCTGCAGAGCTGATAGTTAAATGGTGCTCTATAGAAAGGAGGAGTACATAGTGATGACTGCATATAGCCTGCAGTACCGATGAGCCGAAGATGGAGTAGGCTGTAAGTGAAAAAAACAATGTTTCTCCAGCAGTGATTCTGAATGAAGCTTTGCACAGCCAGGAAGTTAGGGGTAAGAAGGTTTGAAAGAAAAAATATTTTAAATGTATGTGCACCGGTTCTTTAAAGAGCGCACAAAATATGCAACATAAGTTGTTAATAACTTGATGAAACTAGGGGAACAAAAAAAAAAACAAAAACATTTAATTAAAAAAAAAAAAAAATTCTCATGAAACTATTTTATATATGCTTGTGACTGCTGCTGTTTGGGAGATACTCACTTTGGCTGTATAATGGCTGCACTGAATGGATGTCAATCTGGCTGATTACATTATTTGGCTTCCTGAACGTAAGTTCAATATAGTGTATTGTTCATTATGGTGCACTTTTAAATTCCTGCACCTACAGCAACTTCAAATTACGACTCTCAAAAATATATGCTGCACAGAGGATTCTAGCTGTACAATCCTGTTTTAGTGGATGCAAAATCATAGTTGCCAAGTGTACAGTAAAATTGGTCTTATTCAAATCTTGAATCTATTCTGCTGTGGGCATATTTGGAGAAAAAAAAAAAGGGTAACCCCTTAAATTAAACATTCAATATTAGGAACTGTAGTGCACTATTAGCATAAGCATAATATGCTTAGATATACCAGCAGCAAAGTGTCCATGGAAATTATTTTCAAGAATTGGTAACTATGTATATTACCAGAGGGAGTAAGATGTGTCTAGCAGCATCTAAATATCTGAGTTTAACGTACATTCAAAACATTGATCAACCTGTTATTTCTTATTCATTTGTTTATTCAGGTACTGCTAAAATAACAGAACTGCCGCTTTGCACTCAAGTTTACCAAATGTCAAAAGGGGCAAGTAAGAAATTGTTGGGTGATGGTTAATAATTCACTACATTGCTTACCCAAAAGCTAATCAGCCTGTCAAATTACCCTGAAGATTTAATGAGCAGCTAATGTCCCAACAGTCTGAGAACAGCAGCTGTGTGGGTAATGTTAGTATTTGAGAGATTCCACAACGTCAGGCTCATTTATACCTGTATATTTGTAGAAATACACTTTATGCCCATTGCTGGAGGCAAGATCCAGAGGCCGGGTGTCTATAATGCCACAACTACGCTACATACAGTGTAAAGGAATGTATTACACTGGCATTAAACAACAGCTGCAAAACAGGCATGCAAAGAAGTGCAGGTTACATGGTAAAATTGCCTGGAAGACTTTTTTACTATGTATACTGCACAATTTTATTGTGTAAATGTAAAATTACAATTTCATTTTATTCTATTAATCTACCAATTTCCACAGTTGTGGAGAGACTGCATTTCTTGTGCAATAGGATGGTGACAGGAGTCCCTTGTTCAGGGCTAAGAGCACAGACCATGCAGGATTTTCACTTCCATTTTGCTTTTCAGCTCAGCAGTACTTCCCATGGATGAGGTTACCGTGACCTTGAGGTAATTGTGATAGGGATATTTTGCATTCCCACTGAAAGTATTCTCCAACTATATATTATATATACACATGAATAGACATTGCATAATTGTACTTGTAACTGGAAAATTCTCTCCACCTTTTCACCAAGTCCTAAAAAGTATTTATTGCATACAGTACCCCTCCACAATGCAAAGTAAATGACTGGCCATGAAGGAGAGGTGGAATGTTACTTTACAGATAGACAGTTACATAACAAAAAATGCAACAGTATGAAGTTTATGGTACCTTCACCTGTCATCTGGCACAAAAAGGTGTGTACTGAACTGAATACATAGTTACCTGAAAAATTCTGCATCAATTTAGATTTAGGAACACTCATGAATTCAAAACCCAGTCTGTGAACTCTAAGGACCAGCTTTAAGTCTCATTTAACACAAAACAAAAGAAACCCCAAAATAAAATACAACGTTCAACTTCCCAGCAATTTGTGGATCTGGCAGGTCCTCCAATGTGTGTAACAATCCCTGTTAGCCATGAAGGTTTTGAAAGAACCAGTCGAGCTGTGACCTTATTTAGGACAATTGAAATTACCCTCAAACGCTCGGTGCTAACAGAAAGTTTTGGCTCATGAGATTAACATAAAATACATGCAAACATGATCTTAATAGTAAATGTCTACACCATAAAGGTTTAAATGTAAAATAAACAGCATACAAACATTGATAAGGCTCCCCTTGTGCTCTGCCCATACACAAAAATCAGCCAGTACAGTACATACAGTCGTGAGAGGTTGAAAGAAAAGATCGGACATTCTCTGAATCAGTGACTTGATAATGCACTTGTGAGACACTGCTCTCAGTAGGATTAGGTAACAGACTTGGCACAGTTATTAAGTAGGTATGCCAAGAGGGAAACAAAAGTGAACCAACTCTGCTACCTATCATTTCTGTACTATTTTATTCTAGAAACACAGATGAATGTCAGTCTAGCATGGGGGAAGTACACTCCCTGCAACAACAAATGAACACTTTCACTTTAAATAGGAAAATGTTTGATCTTGCAGTTTAGCACAAACAATATTAAACTCTAATTTGTATAACTCAGAATTCCATACTTCCATAATCCCCTATTTTCCAATAACCGTTGTACAGAGCATTTTGAGTCACAAATGTAAAGCAGTTTCAAAATTTAGTTTAAAAGCTTTCATAAGATAACCATTATACATATACTGGAAGTCATGTGGAAGGTGCTGTTGAAAGTGCAGCTGAAATCATAGAAATATGTCAAAATTTATTTCTTCGAATTGATTGTTGCTCCTGTCCATATTTTAGTGTATTTATCAACTGTTCATTTGCATTCTCCAAAAAGTTGTGCAAAAAAGATTTGATTACTTCATACAAAAACTCAAACAAAGGTGGGTTATAATTATGAATGTTTTTGAAATAATAAAGAAAATGCAAAGAACAATACAGCTAAAATATAGCTGTGGTAGAATACATAGCTACTTTTCTTTTTAGATTTGTAATTAGATAGAATTTTACTCATCTGCTTATTTCCGTAACCAGAGCACTGGTACTCCATGGTTCTGCTCACAGCCTCGGGCTAAAACCCGGATTGTGGGACACCGTGGAAGGGATGCGTGGGCAAAGGACCAATCAAAATGTGATTGGTCCTCCCATTCACGCCCATCACCCACGCCATTTTGAGTTAGATAACTAAAGAGTTTTGCCAGCTTTGTGTTGCAAAAACCCCAGGGGCTACCCCATATAGTTGTTTTTTTTCGGATGCCCTGGACAATGTAATCAATAGATGGTATGTGGTAGTGCTGCTTTAAACCACCATCTTACCAAATAAGGATATAAATGTAAAAGCAAAACAAAAAACACAACAATGAACATCTCCAAGTTTTGGGATAATATAGAATTGTTCATCTTTATTTCTGATTGCATCAATAGATCCTTTTTAATGCCTAGTAAAGTTATCATTTCTTTTAAGTATATATCATTATAGTAAGCTCCCAATTAATGAGATCTACAGATTCCACAGCAATGCACAAAGACCTTCCAACTACAGAGAGCTTAGCTGGCCTTCTGAGAGAACCTGGTCTGTCCCAATGTTGCATATATCAGAGAAAGGAAATCAGGTCAGCCTGCACATGTTTGTGTATGAACGCAGAATAGAAATTCAGCAATTTAACATGTCCACGAAAGCTGCTTCAACTTGCCAAATTTGAAAAAAAGTTGATTAAAAAAGCTGTCATATTTTGTTGTCTCTTTGCTGTCAAGTCATGCATAAACCAAAGTGCAGGCAGCGATTGCTTGGAGTGATTCCTGGATCATACATAACTGTGTAACTATTTTAGTATACAGTATCAGTAAAGGATTACCTTTAAATATTGTCAGCGTGGACATATTGTGCTGGTCCTCTGCTATTATAGTATGTTGTATTCTGCACCCACACTCCAAGGGTGCAGTTATAGAAAATGTTGATTTATATAATTATTCTATACAATCATTATGCAGCCTCCAATTGTCAAGACAATTATGCTGCTAAATTAGTTTACAGATTATTAGTCTGCTCAGGATAGAATAATTGACTTAATGGAGTTTTACATTTTGTGACATCTTTGGTAGTGCCCCTCTTACAGTACCTTATTGGGTGATTCCCCACTAAAGCTGGGTACACACTACAGGGTTTTTGTCAAATAATCAGCTCAACCAGCCAACATACGACCGCTCGTTCGAAAGTCGGGTCAGTGTATGTAGTGACACGATGGTTGAAAGTCTGCCCAAATGAACGATTGTCGCCTCATTTGGTTGGTCGTACCGTTCAATATTTTCGTTCTAATCTCCTTTCCGTTGTGTAGTGTGTATAAATTTCAGACTGATCCAACCAATGTTGCTTCAGTGTGTACGAAAATTAAAATCATTGCTCATGACAACATGGCTGTAAAAAGTCGCTAACGGGGCGGCTGCTCTTCCCTTTATCGTCTAAAACAAGGCTAGTGTGTATGTAGTCCATGGACCGAGCGATCGGACCATCGGTCGGATGTAAAATCGTTCGACATAAAAAGTTGCTGGTAAATTCTGCAGTGTGTACTCAGCTTAAGACAGGATAGGATTTAATGACCATGTTGTTTACCAACGGTGAGAGGAAAGCACTACGATTGCTGCACAGAAGACAGCCAGTGTGAGTACAGAACTGCAGCCATGCATTCAGGAACCACATTCTCTTCACTCCTCCTGTACAGCAGACAGACTACAGGGCAGGAGTAGAGCACTGTGAGGGCTCCTGTGCTGTTACATACCAGGAATGGACCTCCACCAAAGTGCTATATGGGGTAGAAGGCACTGAAGAGGGAGGGAATTCCTATAGAAAATAACCTCTTTAATTATAATAAAATGTACACAACAAGGTCAGATGTATGGGTTTATCAGGGAAGACCTAGCAAAACTGGACCTTGGAGTGTCACACAAATGGTATAATGTACTGCAGTGCCCCGCCGATAACAGGCTATTATGGAGAAAGTAATGCAAAGGTAGAAGCGCATACTTATACTCCATTCATACTGCACCAAAAACCCAGGTTTTTGCAGAGGCACGCTGTAAAACCCGGGTCTTGGTGCAGTATGAATAGTCCAACCACAAAATCCCGGGTCTAAAATCCCAGGACTTAGACCCGGGATTTTGCGAGGGGTAATTCCCGTGTTGGACCCCGCTAGCCTGCAGTATGAATGGTGCAACCCGTGTAATTCCCGGGTCTCACCATTCATACTGTAAAAAAATAAAATGTGGAAGTAAAAAAAAAAAGTTTTTAATTAATAAAAAATACATAACAAATGTTTACTTAACTTATTTTCAGCCAGCGGTGTCTCCGGTGCGTTGCTGGCTGTCAGGGGGACCTCTGGGTACTAAAATGACGTCATTTCTAGTCCATTAGAAATGACGTCATTTTAGTGCCCAGAGGTCCCCCTGACAGCCGGCAACACACCGGAGACACCGCTGGCTGAAAATAAGTTAAGTAAACATTTGTTATGTATTTTTTATTAATTAAAAACTTTTTTTACACTTTTTTTTTTTCTAAAACCCGGGTCGGGCAGGTGCAGTATGAACCCGCCCGACCCGGGAATCTTCTTATCTATACTGCCCTGTGCCCCGGCAATATCCCGGGTTAACAACCCGGGATATTGCCGGGGCGGCAATATGAAAGTGGTATTAGCTTGCAGCCACATCCTGCTCCATAACGGTTAGTATGGGACAGTCAAACTCGCTAAATATTCCACAAACTACTTAGATACTCTATACAGTGCCTGAACAAACATTAATGCACTGATTACTAGAAGTTAGCTGCACACTTCTCTCAGTGCCAGTCCTGTAATAGCCAGAGGCCTAATCATCATGATGACCACAAGTGTAACTACGTGGGCTATAATTTCCCCCACAACATGGAAAGAACCACTAATTTTTCCTCCACTATGAATGACATATATACTAAAGCTGCTGCTCTTAATGAGTCCTTGACATAAAGTGACGGCAAACTTTTCAATTGCTAAGTGCAATAACAACAAACATGTAAAAATATACATAAGACTACAAATCGTTGTAATCTAGGAATACAGTACTGTAAAATGAAGGTGATTTTTCACACAGCAATACACAAACTGCACTAGAAACAGTATTAGATTTCACAGTGCTACAGGTCAAAGGTTAGTTGAAAACATGTAATTTGGAATGTTTCTAGTAGCTAGTGTTACAAAGATTTATTTAAGAAAAACTGAAGATAAAAGTTTAATGGAACCTGAATAAAATGAACATTGAATAGCAAATCTAATAAAATGGACATTGCATATCATAGAGCATATTACAGGTAAGTGTAGAGGACTCTTGACGGTCAGTCAACAGTGTGCTTTAGCGCCATTCATTCTCACACAGTCCTTCTATAGGCCTATGTGCTTTTTAACATGGTAGCTTTCTGTCTTAAGGGGATTTCTGCCTGGCTGTTAGTAACTTGCTGGGTTGAAGGTCACAGGTGAAAGAAGGCAAGGGCCTAAGGGACTATTACATTCAATATCCTGTCACCTAAATTACAGGTTGTTCCACTGAAAGGAATGACCAGAATATTACATTCCAGAGATTTATAAACACACATGACAAACCACGGTGCCCTCAAACTTCACCATAGTCTTTTTCACCACTGTATCGGAGACCTAATCTTGGTAAACTTGCAATAAATTTTGAAAGCACTAGATAGATACAAATGTTCAAGGTTCTAATGTGACAACACAGTACAAGTGCAGATTTCTATATAGTATATTTACACACCTATTTTTCAAAATGTTCATGCAATATTGAGAAAGCACCTTGAACCTAGTGCAACATCTAACACATAATTTAAGGGGGAAAAAAAATCTATTATATATTTGTAATTTGATTGTATTCTGGAATGTAACATAATATATAATGTTTATTATAGTAATACATTAAGCGGCTGCTAATAATTTTAATAGTCTGCTATACCCAATGATAGTACTGCTGAACCCACTCAGATGCAATGGGATTAAATAAACTGTGAGGAGATTAGAATATCCCCATGGCACTCCAATGTGAATAAAATACTCCAGCATAGCTCCCGAGAGTACTCAGCACCACAGGTGCTGCTGAGCACTCTGGGTGTTCTCACGAGACGGTTGTCAAGCTCCACGCTGCATTTAGCACTAAAAGGACACCTCCTAATGTAACTTAACTACCCAATCCAGTGAACAAATTTGCAAACAAAATAACAAGACTGAAATTGTAGACGATGGGATTAAACATCATGTTGAAATACATTTTTTATGGCATGGAATGTCACAAAGATCAGCCTTTCCAAACATTATAAGACCTTAAATTCAAAGAAAATTTGTAGGCGGTCTCTCTCTCTTTTCACACTCATGCTATGTTATAGTTTAGCTGGCAATAGAGAGGGTCCTTTAAAACAAATAGTCAAATGTTATTTGTTGCTGGCAGAAGTACATAGAGCTTCTCAAGTGCTTTGACACAAAGATATAGTTATTATTTTGACATATAACACCTGTGTTCTGCTTGACAAACTGGAAATCACTGCTTTAAACACTGAAGTTACCAGAACAGATCTGTGTTTTAAAGCAGTTCTATAACATCTCCTTATAGTAACAGACCCAAGTGTGAAGTTATGTTTATACTCGTTCATTTCTTCTAGACTGTAAATACAAGAATAGCAGGAAGATCCATTAGGCAACCAAAGCTTCTGCCCAGGGCCCTGTGGGCTCTAAAGGTCCCAGATTATAATACACATACACACACCATCTATAGCATGTATTTAATGTCCCTTGAGTCTAGGCATATAACAAGCAGTACACTCCAAGGACAAATAAGTGCCATCTATAAACCATTTTCTTTCTGCCCAGGCATGCCCCCATTTCGCCAACAACACTCCTCCATTGTGATACACTACCACCACTTTTGGGATTCAAACATCTGGACACTTTATTTCTTCATATTTGAGTTTTGGAAAATAAGTGGGATCTACAGTTCAGCCAAGTCAAAGAAAATGTCATCTACGGAATCAAATGGACAGTGTCTATCCACCAACACGGCAATGAGACTTATTGCTACAGTTTGAGCAATCAGTCACAGAAGAATATTGTGTGTGTGTGTGTGTGTGTGTGTGTTTTGCAGGTTCCACACCATGGAATGTGACATTGGTTAGCTGTGGCTTGTTGGACTAGAGATGTAACTGACCAAAACCTCATCACATTCCACAGCAGAATGCACCTGCCACCCTCCCCCCTTTTGTGTAATGTTCCTTGTGCTTGCTAATAATAATAGCAGCAACTGGGCGTGTCGCCTTTTATGTGCTCTTTAAAGAAGCCAGAAAAGCCATGGATAAAAATCCAACCTCATGAATACATTAGTTAGGCAGTGCCTCCTAATATATTGGCTGCAAAATGGTTCAGCCTATAAAATGGATGCCTCCGCTGTGCTTAGGTGCCAGGTCTACTTTATCCATAAACATTTTAAAAACACATTGATTTAGAGTAAGTATTATGTCCCATTAAAATATATGAAATAGACAAAATGCAACGCTATAAAACCATAAAGATGACATACATATATTTGTTGTCTGCAGCAGGAAGAAAATTACCACCGTCAAAAAGTAAAACATATCCAGAATTTGCAAGTATCCAGGAAATTGCAAGGAGAGAGAGTGACACATAAAACCATATTGTACAATTGCACTACTTCTCTACAGGTGTGATGCCACATTGCCTCTGACACCCAATGCTCCTTTAGTACATTAGTGGGCCAAAAACAGAGATATACATACACATGTCAATTTATTATTACATTTTTAGCATTTGGCCAAGCAAAATTAGAGAACTATTAGTGAGCAAGATAATTGTATTGCTTGGGCTAGTTCATGCTTTGATTTAGCCTAGCACTGTGCGGCTGGCGTTAGATGGATGCTTTGAATGCGAACACTTTTCTAGCTAGCATTCGTAGCACTGACATTACTCTGTGCTGAGCCATTGAAGTGAATGAGTAAGGCTCAACCCTGTCACAGATGAGCCATTAAACTCTGAAGATGCTGCATGCAGTGTTGTCTGAGCATAATTGCTTCCGTATGACAAGAGAAAAGTGTTCCCCATTCACTAAAAGGTGTCAGCAGAGCTTTTGCTTACACTCTGCAGCATGGATGACCTCTATAAATGTTAAAATAATCCTAAATTCTGACTTGTTTTTTTAAATTAACCCAGATATTAGTACTAACTTGGCGAGACTGCAATTGTCCATTTTCTATGGCCCTGATGACAACTATATATTATATTAGCCCACTGACAAATATCCATTCAAATGCAACAAAAGACTTTTATTGTGCTCAACATAAAGCCAACAATCCATGCTTCCTTTGAAATTCATATTTTTGCAGTAGAACATATACTGTTGTAATTCACAATTGGGCATAGTGGTCTGAAAGGCTTGAAGGGCGAACATTCCATAAAAAAACTGTGCCAGCACAGAAGTCAGCTCAGCTGGAAATTAAATTGTTGCAGGTAACATTTCATGATGACACAGTATAAGAACTCCTGCTACATCTGTATGCTATAGAGGTTTCCCATGTCCTACAGTGCTGAATGACCAGAAAATTTGTTGTGAAAACACTAAGGAACTGTTTATGGACAGTTCCCCAACTGTTGTGTTATTTACAAGCAGAAGAAGAAAACTCCTCTCAGTGTAGAAGGACAAATGCTGCCAAAAGCTCTTTTTCCCATGAAAAATATGCACAATTGTGCGAATAAAAAAAAAAAATCAAATAGCAGGCATTGCATTTCAAGATTAACTTGGTTTTGACTGATACGTTTGTAAAGTGATACAGAATTTCCTTATCCAATTATACAAAAGACTAGTTCTAAACGATCTGTCCTAACATGTCAATCCTGGCTCTAGCACAGCTCCTCAGCCTCTCAGAGAAATCTTTCAGTAGCTCTGTTTAGTCTGTGTCTGTCCACTGTCTGTAGATAAGAAGGTAGTGTTTATGATGACAATGTAATAGGCATGCTGTAATCCTGTAACAGTGCTAAGAGAACCATTACATGACTTCATGAAAGGTTTTTTAATTCACTTGTAATAAATTTTAATACAGTAAACATATTACATGGGTTCAGGCAGAACATACCATGCCTTATTTCTATACCAAATATAATCTAGGCATGTGCTATAATGTTATATCTTGATACAACATATACTTTGGGGACTATTTATCAAAGCTTTTCCCCCTGTTAAATCCCCAAAAAGAACAGTTTCTGGGGATTAACAGCTAAATTGCTATTTATGATTGTAGCATTGCAGCAGATATCTCAGATATTTGCTGCTTTGCATCTCTTATCGTTTTTTTGAGCACTCCCCATAACAGTGTATGGGGAGTGCTTAGTAACGTTATTTAACAATTAACAAAATTAACTTTTCAATCATGTTAATGTACGCCAGCTCAAGCTGACGTAAATTAACACAGCTGATGATCCACTGCCGACAGCTCTACGCTGAAGAGCAGAGCTGCACAGCGCACGTGTGAAGGGATCATGTGATCCCTCTCTGTGCGCATGCCTGAGCTTTTCAGTCCGCGCATACGCACAGGGATTCAAAGCAAGCCGGAAACTACACCACAGAGGACCGCAAGTGAAGAGCCCATAAAAAAGCAAGTGGAAGACTTCACAGGAACAGACATTTTTCGGGAACGACTGTTCCTGTGTTGATTTTTTTATAAATATGAGATATCTTTCAATCCTCATCTATGCAATGAGAATTGAAAAGTATCTTTCATAACATGCAGTGCTACATAAATACCCCCCTGTGTGTTCAGATATGGTTGCTACATTTGTATAGTACATATATAAATTTGTGGAAAAGGGCAGCTGAATGTATTGGTCTCAGCCTGGATAATTTAATATTGGATTCCTGTACTTCAATGCATGGTGGCTATACAGTATTCTTTCTGCTGGTTGCTAACTAAGTGCCAATTCAATGTAACCTGCCTAGAACAGCAGTGTACACATGGTTTAGAACACTAATTACTTATTATTTGTAAACTTGTTTAAAAGTAAAAGAATTTACAGAATACGAATGTTCAACAAACATTAAGGGACTACACATACTATGCAGCTTATGTGCTTTTTTTTCTTTTAAACCTGATTAAAAAGAAATAATTTCAATAATAATGTGATAATACATAGTGGTGAATGTATTTGCTGCATGACAAATATTGAAAGTGTATTGTAAGTGCAATCAATAAGTGCTTGATCAACAGATAAGTAAGTTGAGGTCTGCTTAAACTGCTTTTACCTTAAGTTTAACACAAGGGAAAGTGCCCCAGGTGGGTGTATAGGCACCCATGAATACATACACTAAAAAAGGGCCTAGGCTGTATGTGGCGTAAAAGTGTGAGCAGGGGTTGTCTAATTTAGGACAAATTATAAAGTATTATAGTGCAACATGTTTCCTCTTCTGATGGCCTGCTGATCTAGAATGTCACAATTGTGGGGGGGGGAAACTTTGTGACAGTCCAAGACTTGTTTATGATGATGATCACTGTTTGTTAACAAACATCTTGCATGACAATATAAAATATATATAATATGCTGAAAATGAAATACAATTTAATGGCGTGCACATGGGCTGTTTTTAGCCACCAAAGCTGTGCCCTTTTTTTTCTGGCAGACACAGGATTGATATTGGTACTCTACTAAGAGAAAAAGCACAGCCCAGGTACCAGGGCTTCTTCATCCTTTCTTCCCGATATAGGTGAAAAAATGGATACAGCATATTTAGATCCAAGCTGGCAGTGTGCACTAGCACTTACTAACAGACCACCTCTGAATGCAAGTTTTACAAATGTGCCTAATTGTCTCACTGAAGTTTCATCTTTCATCATAGGATCCTGACCCAATTACTTGTCACTTCTGGATGCTAATGTTTTGTGTTGAATAAAGTCTACATTTACTTAGTATGCTGCTTACACAGTGCCGAAGTGTTTTACATTGCCTTAAAATAATATAGAATACACACTATGCTATGATTCAGAAAATGATTAAGTGTACAAAACAACTTTTTTAAGCAAAGAAAATATAACAATTTACAATGGTGGAAATCCCTACAACAGTACTCGATTGCATCTAAACATTAGCTACTGGTACATTAATGCTTAGGAATATTTTATGGTTATTGATGGTTGTGTTTTTTCTGGCCTTCCATTGATGCCTGATTGGCTCCTACATTTTATCACGTTGTGTCTATTGCTACTTTAGCGTTGCACTCTCTCTTTGTACTAGAAGTCAAAAATGGACACAAAACAAATAAAATGTAGCAGGAATTATCTTACACAAAAAAACATCCAAAACAAAAAACACACCAATAACAGAATAATGCCAATATTTTTGTCATTTCAAGATTATTTTCATGCAAAGGCATAAAATATTGTGCAACCCAGCAAATAAACAAGAGGACATTGCACATACAAAATAAAACAAATCCCCAGCAACGCTACTAAAAAATCCACAACAAGCAACTTACCCTGGCATGTTACTCTTACAGAGTAACGGACACATAAGGAGGACATGATATTGGTACATGGGTGTCAGTTCTTCGTTTCTAAGTAGCAACGTTTCCATAAGTGAGTTTGTATATTTGTCAAATAGATTTATACTGTGTCTCTTCTCTATACACAATCACTCTTTCTGAAGACAGCTAAACAGATAAGATCACACATGTCGGAAAGCTTGGAGCAGTAGGCAGCGCTTTACTATACATTCATAAAGCACATGCTATTGACTTCCAGTGAATCTCCTCATACAGCAAACAAACAAACATATAAACTGAACCACATGGGAAGCATGCTGAGTATGAACGCATTTGCATCCAAATATGCAGAAATAAAATGCACTCACTAAATATATATTAAAAAAACAAACACAATTACAAGTATATGCAAAGTTGGATAACGTCTGCAACAGTATCATATGTGCCAGATTTACATCAGATACACTTACACCCAATTCTTTAAACATTTATTTTGATAGTGAAATATTCATTCGCCAATAGGTAAAAATACAATGTTTTTAAAAAAAATAAAAAATGATATATATATATATATATATATATCTCTCGAGTACAACCGGTTTAACTCTTCTGCTCCTATATCAAACATACAAAAGAAACAAAACTTGCTAAAATACCCTTGCATAACCACCATATATACACATGCAATGAACACAGCACCTATCAGATTCAGCTGTGAATCTGCAATCAGCCAATCAGAAGCTGTTAGCTAGTGCTTTCAACTATAGTCATCAATAGTGTGCATTTACACCTGCATTCAGGCACACACAATTGATGCAGCTTTGACAGGCATATATGAGTCTCCGCATCTGTTCACAATTATGCAAAAGGCCATACTATAATCAATCTAAGTTACCCCCCCTCCCCCACCACACACACATTCCCACCTCTCTTGTCACAGGCAGATGCGGGTGTTATATTTGAGAAAATCTCAATGTAACCATGTACATCAGGGGCAAGCGCAGGGTTTGTAGAGGGGGGTTTCCACACCACGCCGCCAGTGGGCGTGACGAGCATGTATGGAGGCGTGGCTATAATTTTAGACAGAGCTTGGCTGCTCTCCAACTATCCCCATAATATACAAGGGCAATGCTGCGTGCAATACTGTTAGGTGCACGCAGCTCTTCCTTTTCAAGCAGTGTGAAACAAGGGCAGGGTCCAACCACCTCAATTGTACAGTGCCCCAGGCTTGGAGGGGGGTTTCCAGGCACTAGAAGCCCCCCCCTCCCCTCAGTTTGCCTATGTACATGTGGCCTATTTTATGGGCAATTTACGCCACTCAAATGTGTGTATGTCCAGCTCAGTATCAGCCCCCATGTGTGTAAGGTTGTCTACGTCATCAGTTATAATCCTAATAACACTACAATTTCATGTTAATAGCCATTATTGTCAGATGTGGATAAAAACACCACTTATTTATCAATATAATAGTAATGATAAAAATCAGCAGTAACTTACCAGAAACTGAGACCCGCATGAGGGCTTCAAGGGGTCTGTTGTTGTCCAGGTCCCGACTCAGCTTCAGGTCTCCAGTGGATGGGTCCAGTATGAGAAGATTTAAATCATTTCCTTGTACAAAGCTGTAATGCAGAGTGTCAGATACATCAGGATCATATGCAGGGATTTTCCCGATGACCCCTGATGGAAAGCTGTTGGACTTATTGGTTACATAGTTGTTAAAAATGATTTCAAAGTCTTGCAGGACAGGGTCATTGTCATTCTTGTCCAGCAACTTGACATGGACAGTGGCTCTGCTCACCAAAGGAGCAGAGGTGGCTTGGACCACAATTACATATTCTGTCTTCACTTCATAGTCCAGGTCAACTAGAGCTGTTAGGTCTCCATTGAACAGATCTAACTGGAAGACCTCTGGGTTGTTACCTTCCACTATTTGGTACATGATTTGAGCATTGGTTCCTTCATCTGGGTCAGAAGCAGTTATTCTGGCCACAACAGACCCAACTGGGCTATTCTCCTCCACAAAAATATCCAGCTCATCTTTTTCAAAGACTGGGGGATTGTCATTGATATCTAGAACAGTTATCTGGATGTCCATTGGGGCTTTCAGGGGTGGGTTTCCTCTGTCCACTGCAAAGGCTTTGAGGTTGTATACAGGCACATTTTCTCTATCCAACCGACGATTGGTCCTAATAATACCGGAAGTAGGTTCAATGTAAAAATCTCCATCTCCATCATCTCCTCCCTGGAAGGTATACATGACCCTTCCATTCATACCAGAATCCCTGTCTGTTGCAGATATTTGAAGCACACTTGTGGAAATTGGTACGTCCTCAAACACAGCACCCTGGTATCTGTCCCTCAAAAACTGAGGCATATTGTCATTGGCATCCAAAATCAGTATCTCTACATATGTGGTGTCAGACTTCTGTGGAATGCCATTATCCTTAGCAGTCACAGCCAGTGTGTAAGATGCCTGGTCCTCATAATCTAATTCTATTAACGAGGTAATGGTTCCAGTATTTGGATCTATCCTAAACTGGGGAATGTTATCTTCCATGGTATATGTTATTCTAGCATTTTCCCCTGTGTCTTCATCAGTTGCACTTATGGAAACAATAGATGTACCTATAGGTTTGTCTTCACTCACACTCACTGTGTAATGTGAGCTCTGAAACACAGGTCTGTGGGTATTGGCATCAGTGACATTAATGAACACAAGGACAGTATCAGAACGAGTCCCATCAGAGGCTGTGACAGTGAGAACATACTGCCTCTCTTGTTTGTAATCCAGAGGTAGAGCTAAGGTGATCAGTCCACCCCCACTCTGGCTTGTAATAGCAAAACGGTTTCTGGTGTTCCCACTTGTGATTTGGTAAGTCACCACACTGTTTACATCTCTGTCCACAGCTGTCAGGGTGAGAACACTACTCCCCACAGCAGCATCCTCATTGATCCTCAGTTGGTAGACCTTCTCAGTAAAGGTGGGGTTGTTATCATTGACATCCAGAACTGTTATAGTCACACTGGCCGAAGAAGTCAAAACTGGGTCTCCATTATCTCTTGCCTCAACTCCAAAGGTATAAAACTCTACTGTCTCTCTATCTAGCTCTGAAGACACTGTAATCCAACCAGTGTTATTGTTAATGACAAAGGGGAAATTAGGAGGGATGTCCGTTAAACTGTACTGTATGCGAGCATTATCCCCAGAATCTGCATCATTAGCCTGGATATGAACTACAGAGTATCCTATTGGAACATTCTCCAGAACAGTTGCTTGGAAGGGGGTGCTGACGAAGATGGGCGCATTATCATTTACATCTAAAACTTGCACTGACACCATACCAGTTGTGTTTATTAGTGGTGGCCGTCCACCATCTTGGGCCTTGATCCTCAATGAGTATTCCCTGACAGCCTCATAGTCCAAGGGGTAAATTACATCTATGTCACCTGTGAATGAATGGATATAGAATTGCCCTTTGATGTTGCCACTTACAATGCTATAGTGGACAATGGCATTGTTTCCCTTGTCCTTGTCTGTTGCCTGAACCTGCAAAATTTTAGTATTGGGACTGACATTTTCAGGCACCTGTACTACATAGCGTTTCTCAGTAAATTGGGGGTAGTTATCATTTTCATCTTCTATGTAGATGTACACAGTGGCTGTGGCACTTTTTGGACCTGGGTCCTTGCCCTGGTCATTGGCTTCGACTATAAGTTGGTAATCAGTAACTGTTTCCCTATCCACCAATGCCCTGGTCCTCACTACACCAGACCTAGGGTCTATTTCAAACACTGCATTTACACCATCTGCATTAACCAGTCTGTAAAGCATATTGGCATTAGAAGGGGCATCTCCGTCTGTGGCCCTGATGGTCATCACTTCGTAGCCCACTTCCAGGTTTTCCCTAATGTTTTCCCTGTACTCAGACTGCTCAAACACTGGGACATGGTCATTGGTGTCACTTACTGTCACTGTCAGATAGGTGATGGCCGATCTCCTGGGAGAACCGAAGTCTGTTGCTGTCACCTTAAACACATGAGTGTCCTTGGTCTCCCTGTCTAGTGCCTGAGTGGTGGTGACAGTCCCAGTCTCAGGATCTATCTCAAAGTAGTCATTGGACCGGCTGTCAAACAAAGCTTCCATGAAGTACTCCACCCTGCCCGCATCTCCCAGGTCCTGGTCCGTAGCACGCAGGGAGGTCACCCGTGTCCCCGCCGGCTCATTTTCGGGTACGGAAGCTTGGTAATTGTGCAGCTGAAACTGCGGGTTGTTATTGACGCTTCTTTTCAATCTCCTTCTCCCAAAGGACACCCCCCAATCCTTGTCTTCTGCTACCAGCCTGACCCGCACTAGTAGCCGCCGCCGGGCGCCAGCAGCCGCGCACACCAGGTGCACAGAAGTCCCCGAGTCCACGCAGCGCAAAGTGGAGTGCGGCGACCCCCGCAACCTGCAGTCCGATGCGCCCAGCACCGCGCTCAGCAATTCCCGAGTCCGGTTTAAAAGGTCTGGGATGCAGCGGGACATCCCGGGATGAGCTCTATACTCCACGTCCACATCGGGCTCGCCCAGCCCGGTATCCGCACTCTTCCTCCGGTGCTTTATGTAGCAGCCCTGTCCGTACACATGTCCCTGCAGCCTGATGGATATAGACGTCAGTTGGCTGCGGGAGGTGAGCTGCAGATACACGGGCTGAGACAGTGACGAGAGCCGCTCACAACTGGTGCTCAGCCTGAGTCTTCCCTGCCCGATCACCTCCACATCCTCCCTCATCACTTTGGGTCCCCGCAAGCGGTAAGTCCAGTCCAGTCCCAGGGACAGGTTGACTCCTCCGGTGGTCCCGGGATGAAGTTGGATATCCAGCCCTCCCGCCGGCTGCAGCACCCCGAGTACAGTGACCCACAAGCAGAGCGCCCACATCTCCTGGTCAAGAACACGTCCGGCCACTGTCCATCAAGTCCCCTCACACCGGGCTGGGGGGCGGCATGCCGGGGCACACACGGAAACTTTACTTAATTTCCACGTTAACTTTAAAAGTGATTTCAAGATGGCTCCAACCCCCTCACCCTGTGCAGCTCCTCTGCTCTCCTCCTCCTCCCCCTGCAGACCAGATTAGCATAAACCTGCTCTCTATCTATCCACCCTGCTGGGAGCTTCCCACAGCAGCCCCCATTCACCTCAATGCGGGAGGGGCCATTGGAGCTAGTAGTGCACATCATCCTCCGCATTGCCCTGTACACTATCACACTGCATGTCCGAGCTTATGTACATGTCTTTCCCCCGTAGAGGTAATGGAGTCCCTATCATTTAATTTAAACTCATTTATTGCTGTGGATCCATAGCATCCTGCTGAAAAGATGTATATTCATTTTATGCACGAATTGCCCAAGTGTTCTCTGTCTCTTTGTGATCTGTATCATTACTGTCCTGTCACTATTATTTGTAATATGTCCTTATGCTACAATCGTATGACCTCTTTGTATATTGAATGGTAAAGCTGTGCTCCCACATGCGGTATTTTACAGGTCTTTGGTGGGTGTATGTTGGATTCCCAGTTTCAGTCCCCCACCCCCACACAGACTGCTGTCCCCACCTGTTCCTCTAGCTGAATATTGTACTGCCAGAGAGCCGGGATTTATCAATAGGATGTGTTCTTAATCATTGTATCCAATACATGGCAGTCACCCTACACGCAGTAGTGTAGTCTCCATACATATATAATGATGAATACTGAGAGCATGAGAGAGTAATGTGGGTCCAGTGTGTCATAAATCCACTGAAAGGGACTGCTGGGCGGGGGTGGGTGGGGGCAGGGAGTTTCTGTTCAATTGGCAATGCCAAACCAGACAACTACTTCACCAGCCATGGGTATATCCATACACAGACATTTATTATTCTAAATGTTTATTTTCACTTGTGTACTCGGAGTTAAGTGATTGCGCCCCCCCCCCCCTAAAAGAAGTCATCTGTTGGCAGTAATATAGTGTTTTATTAGGAAAATATGCTTCCTAATATTTATATAAAATTATATAGTTATTCAATTTGTATTCATTAGTTATATATGGGGAGGGGTGTTAGCGATATTTTTTTTCTCTTGTATAAATAAGGTCAAATAAATATTTCCATCACCACCGATGAAACTCTGCTTTGTGCTACATTATCCAGCGAAAGCACCGATCGCGCCTGCCCGGCTATGGGCAGGCGTGATCGGCTATGGGCAGGCGTGATCGGTGAAAGAAACTTTGTCACATACGTCTTAAATGTATTGTTAAAAAGACCGAGTGAAGCGTGTATTATTGTCACCATGGCAACGGTCACTGAAGCGTCCCTAGGGAGGGGATTGTCTGACACACCCATAGTATTATCAACTGTTAGGGCACACGCAGGTGAGATCTAGTGCCACCTAGTGGTCAGTTGTAGAAATACTTCAACCTGCGCTTTTATGCGATACAGTACTGAGTATGTCATCATTTTATCTAAAGCAGAGGTAGGCAACATGTGGTTCTGTAGGGCAAGTTCTAGCAGACAAGAGCCATAGGGGCATATTTAACAAATCACGGTAGTGCACTATTGTGCACTTACCGTGGAATTAAAGTCCCGATGTGCCCTCCGCAAATTTATTAAAGGTGAATACCGAAGTCCAGCCATAATTACTGTTAATATTGGAGATAATTAAAAACATATTATTTGCTAACAGTTTTCCACACTGGCTCACAAAAGAAAGCAATGACACTGACATAAGGAAACGTAAAATATTATGCAATAGAAAATAGGTTACAAACACAAGCAATGTGCTATATGGATATACATAAGTAACTGAACTATATATAAATAAATACAAGCATGATTATTCATCACAAAGCAGCGTGATCATATAGCCAATCATGTCACTAAACCTAATAACGTGTGTCAATGAGTTTTGGAGGTCCTCACAATTAGCTTTTATGCAGTCCTGAGATTTCTAATGGGACTTGTTAGTGATTAGTATGTCTGTGAGATCATGTCAAATACCCACACCTTGCACTTTCTTCAAACTAAGCCGTGTAACTGTATGCCTGGAACAACTTAGCACAAATAATATTTTTGTGCCAATATGTTCAATGGTTCTTTTCAAATCTGTTCCAAAACAGGTATCAAAATAAGGTATGACACTTACTGCAATATCTGTGAGAAAGTAACATGAGGTATGTTTTAATTAGAGATGGACGGGCTCGGTTCCCCGAGATCCGAATTCAACCGAATTCAGCCTATCCGAGTACTGAGCCGCTCGGTACTCTCCCGCCCATTCGGATTCGAAATCGAGGCAAAACGTCATTGTGACGTATTCGTTTTTCTGAGCTCGGTTCTCGCGAGATTTGAAAAGCATAAATACCAGCCTCCACAGCAATCCATCGCCATTTGACAGAGGGAGAGAGCAGGGTTAGATCACACTGGCAATATCAGCGCAGGGACAGAGCAGTAATTGGACACATTATTGTTTCTATTCAATAGCATTGTCATCTTCATGCCAGCTGTTACAGCAGTAAGAGGAGAAGAGAGGAGGGTTTTTGTTCAGTTTCTGGCACTCCAAGTGCTGTTGGGGTGTCCCCCATTCTTTTGCATAAATATTTCTGGATGTCAAAAGTCCTGTTTGTCAACAGTCTAAAAAAAATAATATTTAGCACTCCAAGTGCTTTTGGGGTGTCCCCCATTACTTTACATAAATATTTCTGGCTGTCAAAAGTCCTGTTTGTCAGCAGTCTAAAAAAATAATATTTAGCACTCCAAGTGCTTTTGGGGTGTCCCCCATTACTTTACATAAATATTTCTGGCTGTCAAAAGTCCTGTTTGTCAGCAGTCTAAAAAACTAATATTCAGCACTCCAAGTGCTTTTGTGGTGTCCCCCATTCTTTTGCATAAATATTTCTGGCTGTCACAAGTCCTGTTTGGCAGCAGTCCAAAAAAAATAATATTTAGCACTCCAAGTGCTTTTGGGGTGTCCCCCATTATTTTACATAAATATTTCTGGCTGTCAAAAGTCCTGTTTGTCAGCAGGCTAAAAAAATAATATTTAGCACTCCAAGTGCTTTTGGGGTGTCCCCCATTCTTTTGCATAAATATTTCTGGCTGTCAAAAGTCCTGTTTGTCAGCAGTCTAAAAAAATATATTTAGCATTCCCAAGTGCTTTTGGGGTGTCCCACATTCTTTGGCATACATTTTTCTGGCTGTCAAAAGTCCTATTTGGCAGCAGTGTCAAAAAAATATATTTAGCACTATAAGTGCTTTTGGGGTGTCCCCTATTCTTTTGCATTAATTTTTCTGGCTGTCAAAAGTCATATTTGTCAGCAGTATCTAAAACAATTTGTAGCAATACAAGTGCTTTGGGCTCAGAATGGATTCAAAGCAGTCCACATATGAGCAGAATCATCAACCAGGTTCTGTCACCAGTCCTGATGGTAGTGTTCCCAGTACGTCATCTGGGAAGAGCGATGTCAAACTACACAGTCTTTTGAAATCAGTCAAAAAAACTTCCTCTTCCTTGGCCTTCCTCTGTGCTGACGATTCACCCCCAGCAGCAGCAACAGCAGCAGTAGTGGGACTAATGCTTTCTTCAGAGGAATCAATAATAGTGCAGGAGTCCTCCAGCCTTAATAAGTGGGATGCAGGGCTAACTCACAGCGCTACTGAGGATATTGATGAGGATGGTGTGGTGGGTGTATTTTGTAGCCGTCGGGATGTCGGTAACCGGAGGGTCCTAGCTGATGATGTAGTGCTTGTAATTTTTTTGGAAGAACTTTCAGCTTTTCCCAACACTTTGCCATGAACTCTCGTCAAATGGCGTAACATAGACGAGGTTCCAAGATGGTTAAGGTCCCTCCCTCGACTGACTGTGGCTTGACATACACTACAAATGGCTATACAGTTGTTGTCTGGATTGGGGTAGAAATAATTCCACACATAAGAAGTGGATTTTTCTGTTTTATGGCCTGGCATGACAATGGTCTTTTTCTTGTCACGTGCCAGAACTGCTGCCACTGGTGCAGGACTTACACAAACAACCTCATCCTCATCAACATCTTCATTAGCGCCCTTGTTGCCTACACAAATCTCCCCCTCATCATCTTATAATTCCAAAGTGGCATCCTCAATTTGTGTATCACCGGCTACACTCGGGCTGTTCAGGCACATATCAGCAGAACTGCTAAAAGGGTCCCTCTTTATGGGTACACTAACAGAATGCTCATGATTAGACATACCACTGTTGGATGGACTCTCCACAGGGATTGTTGTCATTCTGATTCAGAGCATACATTATCCTCTAATGCCTTACTGTTTTCTTGCAGCTCGGCTTTGACGCGTAACAGTAATTGTGCACCACTTTTAGACTCCAAATTACTTAGTCTTGCTTTGTCACGAGTGACTGTACAAGAAGAAGGCTCAGTAACATTTTTGGATCTGCCACTAATAGAGAAAGGCGAAGGCCTTATTCTTTCTTTGCCACTGCGTGTGTAGAATGGCATGTTGGCAATTTTTTTTTATCGGCACTTAACTTTTCCTCAGTTACACTTCTTTTGCGCTTCAACACAGTAATTTTTTTTTTGGTGTGTGTTTTTTCCCCTGATTTAAAAAGACTATGTACTTTGACATCGCCTATCCCAGATGACGTACTGGGAACACTACCATCAAGACTGGTGACAGAACCTGGTTGCTGATTCTGCTCATATGTGGACTGCTTTGAATCCATTTTAATGAGCCCAAGCACTTGTAGTGCCAAAAATTGTATTCGATAGATACTGCTGACAAATATGACTTTTGACAGCCAGAAAAATTAGTGTTTCACACTGGGCAATATGGGACACACCAAAAGCACTTGTAATGCAAAATATTGTTTTAGATACTGCTGACAAATATGACTTTTGACAGCCAGAAAAATTACTGTAAAACACTGGGGAATATGGGAGACCCCAAAAGCACTTGGAGTGCAAAATATTGTTTTAGATACTGTTGACAAATATGACTTTTGACAGCTAGAAAGATTACTGTAAAACACTGGCGAATATGGGACACCGCAAAAGCAGGGCCGTCTTTCCCATTGGGTACAATGGGCAGGTGCCCAGGGGCCCTGCAGCACAAGGGGGCCCATTGGAGGCAGCAAAAAAAAAAAAAAAAAACCTGAAAAAAAATAAGAAAATACTTACCTTGCTGTCAGCTGGCGATCCGGCTCCCTCCCTGGTCTCCTCCTCCGTCGTGCTCGCAGTGCATGTTGGGCATGACGTCATCACGCCCGCCCGACGTCCATTGCGGAGCGCGACGGAGTAGGAGACCAGGGAGGGAGCCGGATCGCCAGCTGACAGCAAGCTAAGTATTTTCTTCTATTTTTTCAGGTTTTGGTTTTCTTTGCTGCCTCCGACGGGCCCCCCCTGGGCTGCAGGGCCCATATATATATATAATAATTTTTTTTTTTATATATTTACGTATATATAGGGGCCTCGGTGCACTGCTGTGGCCGGGGGCCCAAAATGTTGATAAGAGGGCCCTGCGCAAAAGCACTTGTAGTGCAAAATATTGTTTTAGATACTGCTGACAAATATGACTTTTGACAGCCAGAAAAATTACGGTAAAACACTGGGGAATATGGGAGACCCCAAAAGCACTTGGAGTGCAAAATATTGTTTTAGATACTGCTGACAAATATGACTTTTGACAGCTAGAAAGATTACTGTAAAACACTGGCGAATATGGGACACCCCAAAAGCACTTGGAGTGCCAACAATTGAAAAAAAAAGCCTCCTCTATCTTCCTCTCTTACTGCTCTAACAATTGCTAATACAATTGGTATTAATATTAGAATTGTATAGAATAGAATAGAAACAATAATGTGTCCAATTATTGCTCTGTCCCTGCGCTAATATAGCCTGTGACCTAACCCTGCTCTCTCCCTCTGTCAAATGGCGATGGATTGCTGTGGAGGCGGGTATTTATGCTTTTCAAATCTTGTGAGAACCGAGCTCAGAAATACGAATACGTCATGATGACGTTTTGCTCGATTCCGATTCCGAATGGGCGGGAGAGTACCAAGCCTGCTTGGCTCGGTATTCGGATAGGCGAAATTCGGATGGATTCGGATCTCGGGGAAACGAGCACACCCATCTCTATACATAAGGGTGGGTGGGAGAGCCCAAGGACAATTCCATCTTGCACCACTTTTCTTTTTTTTCTGCCACTGTTGTGTGAAAATGTTTCCTAGATGTGCTATGAACTGCTGTGTGTTTGTGTCATTGCTCTGTTGCTTAGCATCCAACCAGGTCGCTGCAGTCTTTGTTTGAAAGTGTATGAAAGTAATATTGTGACCTGTGAGGTGGTCAAAATTGACTGCAAATGACTTGAAATTAGTGTTATTGAGGTTAATAATGTAATGTAGGAAAAAAAAGCAAGATTATGTGATTTTAGCAAGAAAAATAGGAATTTAAAAAAAAAATAGGGATCCAAAACCAAAACCAGAACACAAAGTGAATCCAGATCCAAAACCAAAACCAGAACACGGGGGTTAATAAACATCTCTACATAAAACTACAAAACTAAAATCCAATTCCAAAACATTTCTTACCCAAGATGCATCGTTCACCTGATTTTGATAGATCCTCCGTGTCTTGTGCATGCTTGGTGCTGCTCAGTCCGCTCCCACATGTTGGGGAAAAAAAGATAACATTACCTTGAGCGAGGAGAGTGCAAAGACGTTGCAGGACTATCCTTGTTCCTGTCAGGGCCGGACTGGCCATCTGGCACTTCTGACAAATGCCAGAAGGGCCGATGGGCAGATGGGCCGGTCCGGTCCCGGGCAGTCGGTGTACGGTGTACTGACAGCGTACACTGTGCACTGACACAGCATGCATTGACAGCCTGATGGCTGGCTCCTCCCCCCCAGGAACCAGCCACCAGATCACATGTGCAGCGCTGCACGCTACACTGTCGAGTCGGCCGGGTCTGAGGAGCGTGGAACAGAAGAAGAAAGAAGAAACAGGTGGAAAAAAGAAGATGAATAGGTAAGTACAGTAAAATGGGGGGGCTGGGGGGGGGGGAGATAGAGGGTGACAGATGCCACACAGAAAGCAGGAAAAGGGGGGAGAGAATGGCACACAGAAAGCAGGAAAAGGGGGAAGAGAATGGCATACAGAAAACAGGAAAAGGGGGAAGAGAATGGCACACAGAAAACAGGAAAAGGGGGGAGAGAATGGCACACAGAAAACAGGAAAAGGGGGGAGAGAATGGCACACAGAAAAAGGTGAAACGGGGGTGGGAAGGATGGCACACAGAAAACAGGGGGGGGGGAGATAAGTGAGGATGCCACACAGGGGGGAGGGAGAGAAGAGAAAGGATGCCACACAAAGGGATGGGGGGGGGGGGGGTGCTGTATATTCCTACTGGATATTTATAGAAACTCACATTTTATGCAAATGTAATTTAGTGTTGTTAATATGTTTACTCGGTGGCATAATATGATTTGGGGCACTACTGTATGGCATAATATGATTTGGGGGCACTATTGAGGTATAATATCAACCGGGGGCAGTATTGTGGTATAATATAATTTGGGGGCACTATTGTACAAACTGGGGCACTATTGTGGCATAATATCATTTGGGGGCTATTAATTGAAAGTGGGGCTGTTTGGGGAAAAAATAACGTCTATTTATTAAATGTGAATAGGAAATATTTAATGGCATTGATGGTTGGGGGAAATATGTATATTTCTTAAACGTAAATGCGATTTAATTTATTGCTGGGGTTGTTTGGAGGGAGGTATATAGGTTTATTTATTAAACGTGAATACTATAATTTTAATGTTGAGGCTGGAGGGGGGCCTAATTATAAAACATGGGTTGCATTGATTAAACACCAGGGCTGGTTGGAGGTTTCTAAATAGGGCCTCTAGCATTCGAGGATCCAGACAAGCAGCAACTAAAGACACCAGCAGCCACAGGTGGTGTAAGTGACAAGAACACTTGTGGGGAAGTCCCGAATTTTGGTGACTGTCTCGTTTAGTGAGATTTTATCAGACTACAAGGACAGTTGGGAGGTAAGTCCCACTTCACAATGTACTGCTTGTGAAGGCAAAGCTGCGTGCACCTAACAGTAGTGCACACAGCATTGCCTGTGTATTTGTCTAACTTTGTGTCTAATATGATAACCATGTTACATAATAGGGGCCCCTTTTCTTAAATAACCCAGGCCCCCCGAGCGTTACTCCAGCTCTGGTTAGCAGGAGGAATCTGATAGTTGCTCCCAGTCCCTGGATAGGACACAGCCTGCAGAGCAAGTCAAGGAGCTCTAGGTCTCACAAGATGTGGTAATCTCGTGGGACAAAGAGCTTCCCTGCTCACTCTACAGGAAGTTCCCACCCTTATGGATGTCTGTAGCACTAGAAGCATAGATAAGTACAGTGGGCTGGGGGTGTCATAATGTGCCTGGGGAGATGGCGTGATGTGGCTGGGAGGGCGTGATAAATGTAATGTTTTATTATAATGTATGTATCAATGCCCCATGTTGGCCACACCCATAACACAATGTGGCCACGCCCTTTTCACATTTTTTTCTTCTGGACCTGAGGTGGGCCTGTGTACTTTAAATTCCAGGCCTGATTTTTAGTCCCAGTCCAGCCCTGGTTCCTGTTCAAAGTAATATCAGGACCATGAGATGTCAGTAGGACCTGATACATAGCCTGAATGCGGGACCCCAATTAAGTAATATGTCGGGATTGGGTTCTACTTATGATTTTCCATAACAAACTGATTTAGTTTTTTAACAGCAAAAATTAGAGACCTTAAAATTTCATTATCGGTATAAGGTCTCATACGCTTTGGCACTTTCCAGATGGTGCAACCAAATGAGCATATAAGCACCCCAAAAATCATGGATTATCAATTTTGTGAACATGCTCTTTGTACACAAGGGCATTCTTAATCTAATGATGACTACTTTTGAAAACTAAATTCAAAATAGTTTTGTTTCTTTCTTGGCGTCACCTCTCCCATGACCCCTCAAACATCCATCAACTACTTACTGGAGAAGTACCTTTTCAAACAGTTAAAAATGGAGGGCCTGAAATAAGGTCAACATTGAAGTTAGTCCTCTACAAAATATGCTTTAACAATAGCTGTCTTTCAAGGCGTAAATTTGAAAAAAGAAGAATCAGAATACAATACAATATAATAGGTATGGGTAACCTAAAAATCCCCAATTGCCTAGAAGTACAATGTATACGCAATCTTGGAACAGGGAATATAACGAAAAAAGGGAGAAATTGAAGGACATTTCCTTGCATGGCTGAATGCAAGCCAAAATATTCGGACATCCTCAGCATCACAAAAGAAGAGACAAAAATAAGAAATAGAAAAAATGGGTGGGAGAAGGGGAGATGAGTGCGTAGTTGTGAGTCTCATAGTGGGAATACCCGAAATTTGTTTGGAGGTTCCCCAATAAGTGTACTAGGGCAGAGTGGTCATTATTAAGAGAGATGTAGGCAAGTTTGCCATGTTTTAGAAATTTCCCATCTATTATTATCTATTATTATTTATTGTTCTTCATTTGTAAGGTACCACGGTGTTTAGCGCTGGACAGTGGGAAAGCAGGTCATACATAAAACAGGGACATACAAAAGAGACAAAATAAATGCAGACATGAAAACATAGTGTAGGGAGGGCCCTGCTCATGAGCTTACAGTTTAGTGGGTTATATTCCAATAATCTATTGAGGTAGTTTAGAACAAACTGCACTAAGTTTCAAATGTTATCCTTCATTTTTCACTAAGGGATGAGCGCCACAGTAATTTTTCTGGTTGTAAGCATCTTTACCAACATCTTTAAGTTAATACCGAGGATAGAAATGTGGTTTCTACAATCCTGTAGATCTTTCCCTAGTTTGGAAATGTATGATATTAAAGAGGCCATACACAGATTACCATTTTATAAGAACACAATTACCATGCTAGCCAAATGTGGGGCAAAAGGTAAAAGCTTTCAGACAAAAGTCCTGAAAAACCATCTGGGCTTTTTATTGCTCAATGGATTTCCTCCATGAGTCCAAGAGTGAGGAAACTTAGGTCAGCTTAGTTATTCTAATAGGCTATTGGCTTATGCCTGAGAAAACGGAATGGTTGTTTGTTAAAATCTCTTTAAAGGTATGAAAGGAATTCATCTACAAACTCTTATGGATTACTGCTAATACTGCTCTGAAAGGTACATAACTGGAGAGTGGAAAACTTGTTACTCTTAGAGACCTTTTTTCAATCTCTCCAATCATCTGCCAAGCTGTGAATGTTCACAAAATACTTGAATGCATCTTTTGCTGACAATGCAACTAAAGTTGGGGACCTGTCCATCCTTGGTCTATACCGCAATTGGACTCCTTATTCTATTAAAGTTCCAGGTGTTTTGCTTGTCTTACCTGGAATATATAGTCAATAAGTGTAATTGCAGAGAGTTAGGGGTATAGTAGTTGGCCATAGCTAACTTGGTGTCTCACAGGTGGCCCACCAAATAAGGAACATGCCCTCTGGATTGGTAATAATTTGGGTACATTGAAAGAGATCAATGACAGATATCCTGTGGGTAATAAAAAATTAAAGTAATGAGGTGCGCAGGAAAATTTTAATTTTTTTATTGAAAGCACAGGACTGTGCTTTTGTTCACCTAAGTATCAAAAGGTGAAAACAAACTCAAAAAGTGCACATTGGTGAGGAACTTCAGGTCCTAATAAAAAGAGAAGCATTCCCAACCCCTTATAGAGTCCCTCAGGGGCAATGGTCTTCAGACCCGCTTTTGCTGCAAGGCTAGGGGTGTCTCTTTTACCCTGTGTTCTAGCAGAGTTTCCCCCCATGGCATAAAATCTTCAGAGATTTCAGGGTGGTGAAAGTCTCAGGGCCACATGCTCCATAGATTGTGAGGAGGAGCCAATAATATCTCCGGTCCCTGACAATCCAAGTGAAAAAAACTAAAATAGAGAGTTCAAGTGACAAAGAAAAAATAAATACATAAATAAATAAGTGTTGTGCGCATAACCTTCTTACTGGGAATATAAATATTTTCTGCCCAGCCTGAAGACTATGGCAAAGGAAGTGATGTGCAACATGAAATAAAGGGGGTTCAAGCTTTGTGCCAACTCTTTCAGTGGGGGTCATCACTTCCTAGTAATTGTCAGGCACTCCTGGCTCACTATTCCTGGGGCAATATGTCCAGGGCTTTCCAGAGGACCAAAGTAGTCTTCCTTGTATAGGAGGGCCATGCCCTTCTCTTCTAAGATAGAACTACATTTTATTTTAGCCAAAAGAACGAGAAGCAACCTAATAAGATTAGGTAGAGTATAATCCGTATAAAACTAATTGCTGGCAGAGAGACCCTTGGATTAATTACTTCCTGCTGTGCAGTAAATTAAGTCAAACATGGACACTAATGTTGGAGGTATAAAACACAAAGCACATATACTGTACGTAATGTTTTCTTAAAGAATTTTTTTTTTATTATTACTATTGATTTTTAAGTATAATAAACAAGAGTAAAGGGAGATATAGAAAAGAAGATTCAGTGGGTGCGGTATTCAGAAATAACCAGATAAGATACATGTTAGGTGGAAGTATTCTCTTATGGAAATGGTTTCCCTGCTGTATGTACCCATATATTACATGGGTTTGTAAGACACCTTCTGTCCTGTTCAGAGATTTTCCAATTCCTGTAAACATCAATAAAAACAGTTCACAATGTGTTCAAAAATAATTAAAAAAATGTTGGCAAAATTATGCAACTGGGGTAAAGTCAAATATACCATGCAATTAAAATAGCACATATGGAACCCATCCTAAACAGAGAGGGGAGTAAATAATTATTATACAAATTACCCATAAGCTTTTAAATTTTAATATATCCATTGGGATAAAAGTTTTAGAAGCTGACAAGATTTTTATTACTTTAGAAGAAAGCGTAACCTTGCTGGTTATTAGTACTGTCCTTCATTTATGATAATATATCAGTTCCGAAAGATAAATGAGACTAATAATATGCAGGAATCCATCATGAAAACATAAAACAACAACTTCAAGATAATAAATAGGGGGGATTTAAAGGCGAGAGAGTACCATTTATTTCCAAACATGCAGTAGTCCTAGGGCCTAGTTGGGAAAAACATTGGACATTGTATAATCAATGCATGGCCAGTTGTCCTAAGAAAGGGAATCTAAATCTCATAACCTATTCTGCAAAAACGAATCTAGTAGAAGTCCCGTCTTTAGTTACATTCTCACCAATAAAAAGTACAGGTGAATTGATAGATCATGTTTTTCTCCTAGTAACTGAATACCACTGTCACGGTCGTCTGAATTTCTTGATCCGATTCGGGACCCTTGGGACTAGCTGGAGCAGGAGTGAAACAGAACTTAGCAGCCTGGATGAACTTCTTGCTCATGTTCTTGCTGATTGTAGAATATAGCAGGGGAATTAGCAGTCTGGAAATGTAGGCAGGAACAGTGCACTAGTAATGGAGACAGGAACACTGCACCTTTAATGCAGTCAGGATTACTGCACTTGTAATGCAGTCAGGATTACTGCACTTGTAATGCAGTCAGGATTACTGCACTTGTAATGCAGTCTGGAACACTGCACTTAGGAATGCAGACGGCCAGAAGGGACCCAGGTAGCCGTGATATGACAGCGGCGGATGTGGTAAGTGCGGCTAAGATCCCGATTTGTGACAGTACCCCCTCCCTTACGAGTGGCCACTGGACACTTAGATTGGGGTTTAGTTGGAAACTTGCGGTGAAATTTTCTGATGAGAGACGGAGCATGGACATCAGAAGCTTTGATCCAGGCTCTCTCTTCTGGACCATAGCCCTTCCAGTCGACTAGATATTGTAAGGTCTTATGTCGAAACCGAGAGTCCAAGATCTCTTTAATTTCATATTCATCACCATGTTCAGTCTGCACTTCAGGAGAAACCAGTTTGGGTGTATAAAACCTATTTAGCACCAATGGTTTTAAGAGAGAAATATGGAAGGAGTTGGGTACCTTGAGGTAAGATGGTAAATGTAATTTGTAGGACACTGGATTGATGACCCGGGAGATGTTAAACGGTCCAATAAAGCGAGGAGCGAATTTCATAGATGGAACTCTGAGGCGTAGATTGCGAGTTGACAGCCATACTCTGTCTCCCGGTTTCAAACTTGGAATGGCTCGTCGCTTTTTGTCGGCCTGAATTTTGTAGCGTTGGGACGCTTTAAGTAGAGATTCCCGTACTTGGCGCCAGTGGCCTGCAAAATTCTTTAGAAAAACTTCAGAGGCAGGTACTGAGGCTGTAGGAAGTGGAGTAAACAAGGGTACCCTGGGGTGTAGGCCATAGACCGTATGAAATGGAGTGGAAGCAGAAGATTCGTGATAATGATTATTATGAGCAAATTCTGCCCAAGGAAGCAGATCTACCCAGTCGTCTTGTGAAGAAGATATGTACAAACGGAGAAATGTTTCTAGGTCCTGATTGACTCTTTCCGTTTGCCCGTTGGACTGTGGATGATAGGCCGAAGAGAAGTTTAGTTTGATCTGTAGTGCTTGGCATAAGGATCTCCAGAATTTCGCCACAAACTGAACTCCTCTATCTGAGACGATTTCTTCAGGACACCCATGCAAACGGAAGATCTCCTTTATAAATTGCTGAGCCAGTATAGGTGCTGATGGGAGGCCACGGAGAGGAACAAAATGCGCCATTTTAGAGAATCGGTCAACAATGACCCAGATGGTATTGAAATTATTAGAATTTGGCAAATCAGAAACAAAGTCCATAGAAATATGGGTCCAGGGTTTGGTGGGAATAGGCAGAGGCAAAAGTTGACCAGCTGAAGATTGTCTTGAACTTTTATGTTGGGCACAGCTGCCACATGCGAAAACAAATTGCTGAACATCCTGATGAAGAGTAGGCCACCAGTAGCTTCTCGATATGAAAGATTGAGTTTTGCGGATGCCCGCATGACCGGCAAATCTAGAACAATGTGCCCATTGGAGCAATTTTTTACGCAGATTCTCAGAAACAAAAGTTTTTCCCTGGGGAGGTGTATTGTCGGGTCTACTGACTGCGATGCTGAGTGGGTTGATAATAGGCCGTGGATCCACAGTGATGGAATCTTCCTCTTTCACCATAGAACGTGACAGAGCATCGGCCTTGCGATTTTTGGAACCGGGACGGAAGGTGACATGGATATCAAATCGAGAAAAGAATAGTGCCCATCGGGCCTGTCGTGGATTCATGCACTGTGCAGTTTTAAGGTAGAGCAGATTCTTGTGATCCGTGTATATTGTGACAGGATAACGAGCTCCCTCAAGTAAAAATGCCTCCACTCTTCAAGCGCCAATTTGATGGCAAGCAGTTCTTTGTCCCCTATGGCATAATTTCGTTCAGCTGGTAAAAAGTTCCTGGAGAAGAACCCGCAGGGATGCCATTGCTCATCAGCTGGTTTTTGGGAAAGAACTGCCCCTACTCCGACAGATGAGGCATCAACTTCCAAGTAGAATGGACAGGTTAAATCTGGTTGCCTGAGTATGGGAGCAGAAATAAATGCTTGTTTCAGAAGTTGAAAAGCTGTTTGGGCTTCTTCAGACCACTTGGCAGGATTAGCTCCTTTTCTGGTGAGAGCGGTGAGTGGTGCTACTACAGTAGAGTAGCCACGAATAAATTTTCGATAATAGTTCGCGAATCCCAGAAATCGCTGTACTGCCTTTAGTGTAGATGGTTGAGGCCAGTTAAGAATAGCTTGCACCTTCTCTGGGTCCATACGGAGACCAGTACCTGAGATGATATACCCCAAGAATGGGATGGATTCAACTTCGAAGGTGCATTTTTCAAGCTTGCAATACAGTTTATTCCTTCTGAGACGGCTGAGGACCTCTTTAACATGTCTGCGATGGGACTGGATATCAGAGGAGAAAACGAGGATATCGTCCAAATATACCACAATAGTATGGTACAGTAAGTCCCGAAAGATTTCATTTACGAAATTCTGAAAAACTGCTGGGGCATTGCTCAGACCGAATGGCATGACTAGATATTCATAGTGCCCATCCCTGGTGTTAAAGGCGGTTTTCCATTCGTCGCCACGCCTAATGCGAATCAAATTGTAGGCCCCACGGAGATCCAACTTTGTGAATATTTGGGCACCTTTGACTCTGTCAAATAACTCTGTGATTAGGGGCAGAGGATACCGGTTCTTGATGGTAATGTCATTGAGACCTCTGTAATCGATGCAGGGACGTAATCCACCATCCTTTTTCTTTACAAAAAAGAACCCGGCTCCTGCTGGTGAAGAGGATGGACGAATGAAACCCCTTTTCAAGTTCTCTTTTATATATTCAGACATAGAGTTTGTCTCAGGGATAGAAAGAGGGTAGACTCTGCCACGTGGTGCGGTTTTACCTGGAACTAGATCAATGGGACAGTCCCAATCCCGATGAGGTGGTAGAGTTTCAGCAGCCTGCTTACTGAAAACGTCTGTGAACTCTTGGTAGGCAGAAGGAACTGTCAAAACTTCTTTATCAGAGGTGGCGCAATGTGGAAGAACACGTTGTAAACAGGACTCGAAACAAGTTGGAGCCCACGCCAAGATTTGTGGAGTCGACCAGTCGATATGGGGGTTATGCAATTGAAGCCATGGAAACCCGAGAACCACAGGACTAGTGGCTTCTGGGATGACCAAAAAGGTAAGGGATTCAGAATGCAGAACTCCTATTTGGAGAGTCACTGGAGAAGTCTGATGCGTAATGGTACCCCCTGGAATACGGCTACCATCAACCGCAGAGAGAAAGATGGTCACTGGAATTTTCACTAGTGGAATGGCTAGTTCAGCAGCTAATTTGGCAGACATGAAATTCCCAGCTGCTCCTGAATCCAGCAGGGCTGAAATGTATTGGGAGTCTTGAGCGTGTTTCAGGGTGACTGGGATAATACAGTCCTTGCCTTGTGGGGAGCGAAGGGCCACTCCTAGGCTCACCTCCTCATAGTCAGCTAGGAGGGTATGTTTACCCGGTTTGCGAGGACAATAATGTAGCAGATGTCCGGAACTGGCACAGTATAAGCAAAGTTTCTCTCTAACTCGCCGTTGTCGCTCGGTGGGTGAAAGACGTGCTTTGCCTAGTTGCATGGGTCCTTCAGGGAAAGGAGACAATGCGCAGACCCGTTGAATAGGGAGGAACTTGGGGTGTTTCAGCCTCCTCTTTTCTAGAGCTCTCTCTCTGAACCGAATATCAACCCGATTGCAGATGGTAATCAATTGGTCTAGCGTTGTAGGTAAATCCTGAGATGCTAATACATCTTTAATGTGGTCAGACAGGCCCTGCCAGAAGACCGCAACAAGAGCATCGTTATTCCAAGACAGCTCAGAGGAAAGTGTTTGAAATTGAACGGCATACTGGCCCACGGTCTGCTGTCCTTGCCGAAGCCGCAGAATATCTAAAGCGGCTGACGCTGTTCTTCCAGGCTCGTCGAATATTCTGCGGAAGGTAGACAGGAAGCTATCAATATCAGATAAAATTGGGTCAGATTTTTCCCAGAGCGGTGATGCCCATGCCAGAGCTTGCCCTGATAGTAGCGAAACAATATAAGCAGTTTTGGTACGTGCAGTAGGGAAATTCCCGGGTTGTAATTCAAAGTGTATACTACACTGGTTGAGAAACCCGCGGCAATTCTTCGGATCGCCATTGTATTTAGCTGGCGTGGGAAGATGGAGTCCGGATGAAGTGGGTAGTGAGGCAGGTATTACTGGCTCAGGCGGAGTATGGGATGGTTGACTGCGGAATAACTGCAAGGTATCCATACGTGTAGAAACATCCTGCAGCAATCTCAAAATTTGCCCCTGGTTAGTTTCTTGTCTCTCAATGCGTCCAGCTAATATTTGGACAGAGTCCTCCCTCGGGGTATGTTCCCCTGGCGGATCCATTGGGCCAGAACAAACTGTCACGGTCGTCTGAATTTCTTGATCCGATTCGGGACCCTTGGGACTAGCTGGAGCAGGAGTGAAACAGAACTTAGCAGCCTGGATGAACTTCTTGCTCATGTTCTTGCTGATTGTAGAATATAGCAGGGGAATTAGCAGTCTGGAAATGTAGGCAGGAACAGTGCACTAGTAATGGAGACAGGAACACTGCACCTTTAATGCAGTCAGGATTACTGCACTTGTAATGCAGTCAGGATTACTGCACTTGTAATGCAGTCAGGATTACTGCACTTGTAATGCAGTCTGGAACACTGCACTTAGGAATGCAGACGGCCAGAAGGGACCCAGGTAGCCGTGATATGACAGCGGCGGATGTGGTAAGTGCGGCTAAGATCCCGATTTGTGACAACCACCTTATAAATCTTATTTGAATTTTCCTTTACTGTGGAAATGGAAGACTTGTCTATCCTAGGTTTCAACCAGGAATTTCAGGGGGTAGCCAAGGTCTTGTTTACTAAAGAAAGTCCAAATTGAGCGGGAGAATTTAATGATGAAATTGTCAGGATCTTCTATCTTTTGCTCTGACCCCAAATGGGCTAATAGAGCCTAAGGATGAGATACCAGTCCTATCTGTTTCAATCTGTGTCCAAGAAAGAGTTCCTGGAGCCATAATTTGCAGTATGGTCTAACTTAAATGAGTTGAATAATAGAATTTCTTTACATCTTGGAGACTCCTACCAGCTTCATTACTTCTCTTAGTCAAAGTTAAGAATGGAAACCTAGCTAGTTTATTAAGCCCGATAAAGATGAATTTCTGTATTTGCTTAATGACCTCACCTGTGACATGCATTGGATTTGTTTGAAAATAAGGTTTTTGGCAGGACACTTATCTTAACCACTGTCACGGACTGGGTTTGATTGAAGGCTACTTGCTGGTATTGACACTGCTGAACTTGGAGATGCTGAGTCTAACGCGCCTCTGGTCTTCTCCACGGTCCCCAGAAAGGAGCAATGATTTTTGCTGCAAGATACGTGCAGGTTGCGGTTCTCCAACCCACAACGAAGTAGTGGGTGAACAGCCGTAGTTGTACAGTCCGAAGTCAAATCTTGCGGGATGTGAAGTGCCAAGGGTTAATAAACCAAGAGGATAGTCAGGAAGCCAGGAGTCAGATTCCAGGAGAAGTAAATAGAGCCCAAGGAATATCCAAAATCAGGGTCAGGAATAGCAGAGTCAGAAGCCAGGAGGTCAGTCAGAGACTAGGAGCAAAACCTGGAGCGCTGGAGCATGAGGAAACCTGATACTCTGACACCCTAGTGGTGCCAGAGCCTCCCAGGCTCTGATTGGCCAGAAGTGGTTAAGCCTATTAGCCCAGCAACGGGACGCCTACGTCGGCCTAAAAATAGGGGAAGCATCCTGTTGCTAGGCAACAGGATGTGGTTGGGCGGAAAGGGCAGACGGCCATCCCGGGTACCTAGCAGGAGTGTGGGGACAGCGTCTGACAGTACCCTCTCTCCCCCACCCAAGTGGAGGACATTTAGAAGCTTGTCTCTTCAAGAAATTGCCCAGAAGACGGGGAGCATGGAGATCCTTTTTGTCTACCCAGGACCGAAACTCTTCCAGTGGACCAGATACTGAAGACGTCCGTGAAGGTGAAGAAAATCTAACGTATGACTAATCTCATATTCTTCGCCAGAAGCAGTTAGAATAGAAGAGGTTCGAGAAGGTCCATGAAAAAATGTGTTGAGCACCAGGGGCTTGAGTAAGAATATGTGAAATGTATTGTGAATTCTGAGAGAGCAGGGAAGGTGGAGCTTGTAGGTCACAGGGTTAATGACTCAAAAGGTCCAATAAAATGCAGAGCCAGCTTCATCGAAGCTACTCTGAGCCTTAGCTTTCAGGTGGAGATCCATATCTTATCCCTGATGGGAAGAATAGAAATGGACATTTATTAGCGATGCAGAATGTTTGTAGAGCTGTAAGGACTTGACTAAGCTCTCTTTGGTCTGAGTCCAGATGCGAGAAAAGTCTCATACCAGCGAATCTGATGCAGAACCAGTTGAAGCGGAAGAGGGGAGAAGTCAGGTATGATGGGAAGGGTACCAAAACAGTAAAGAAAGGAGAGGTCCAGAGGAGTCATGGACATGGTTATTATGGGCAAATTCAGCCCAGGAGAGTAAGTTGCATCAATCAAACTGATCTTCTGAGGAAAACCAACGGAGGAACAGCTCAACATCTTGATTTACTCGTTCTGTCTGACTGTTGGTTTGGGTGTGGTATCCTGAGTAAAACTTTAGATTCATCCCTAAATTCTTGCAAAATACCATAAATGGGACAAAAATTGTGATCTTCTGCGGGCAACCATGGAGGCAAAATATTTCCTTAATGAAGATGTGGGCTAATCTGGAAGCTGAAGGTAGACCTTTGAAAATCTGTCCACAACTACCCATATGCTGTTCAATCCATTACTGGGAGGTAGGTCAGTAATGAAGTCCTTTGAGTCGCTCATCCAAGGATGTTCCACAATAGGAAGTGGTTGGAGCAGACCTAAAGGGGGCATCTGGGAGTCTTATGCTGGGCACAGACTACACAGGATGATACAAATTTCTGAACATATGGGCTGAAAGTAGGTCATCAATATTGCCTGGAGAGTAGCGAATAGGTTTTCTTGAATCCAGCATGGCCTGTGAAGTTCGTAGAGTGAGTCCAGCATAGGACTATGAGATGTAGGTTATGAATCCAATTATGAACACCTGAATGGAGGAGTCTTGGCAGAAGTGTTGGTCAGGGCTACAATGCTGGTAGGATTCAGGATAGGGCGCAGCTCAGGGTTGGAAAGGAGGTCTGAATTATCAAAGGATTGAACATTCTGGAACCTAGGATGATATGTTTCAGGTAAAAATGAAAAAAGAAGGTCAGTTGGCCATTCATGCTGGAAACTCTTAAAAAATTTGGATTACTTGGTAATTTACTGCATGAGGTCCAAGCCTTTGCTCAGGTCCCTCCTCGAGGGTCTCAGTGAATGGAGTGCTCTCTTCCTGACTCCCAATTTTAAATGGCACCCGACAGGGATGCCCACTATCACCGCTGATTTTTGCTCTGGTGATAGAGCATGTGGCAGTGAAAATACGTCTCTCCCCTGATATTAGAGGTGTTACAGTTGGGTCTGACGATTATAAATTCAGTTTATTTTGCAGCAGAATTCTTGCTTACACTGACCTCACCTCACACCTCTATCCCAATCTTATTCGAAGTCCTTGCTTCCCACGGCTTTCTCTCGGGGTATAAAGTTAGCTTTTCCAAGACTGAGGCCCTTGCATTTCATCTTCCACCTCAAGGATAATTTTTTTTTTTTTTTGGCAACACTTCAAATTAAAATACTTGGGATTCTATATTACTTCCAACTATGAGACTTTGTACTCAACAAATTTCCCACATTAAGCTGAATCTGCTCAGATGGCAAAAAATTATTATTTCCTGGCTGGGTCGGATTGTCTCCCTTAAAATGAACATATTACCCCGTTTAATTTACCTATTCCAAACACTCCCGGTGAAGGTACCCAAATCTATTCTGCTACAGCTGCAACGCTGGTTCTCCCAATTTTTCTGCCGTCACAAACCCCCACCTACCAACTTTGCGAATCTGCATAGAGCTACACACAATGGAGGTAGGGGATATCCAGATGGTAACCTTTATTATAACGCTACCCTTCTGGGCCAAGCCATGGCATGGTTTTCATGTGGACTTGGTCCAAAGTGGATAGATCTGGAATCCTCCATTTGCAAGTTGTCTTTTTTGGGCTCGGCATTGGGGATGCCAGCAAGCGATAGACCTAGAACTATGAAAGCCCACCCTGTCATCTCCTTTACTTCCCACATATGGGACTGTTGTAGAATGCATTTCAAAACCACCGCAATACCCTCTCTCATAGTGCCTCTCTGGGATAACCGTGCTTTCTCACTAGGGCAATGCCATTCTCGTTTTCAATCTTGGCACGTGAGAGGCATAAAGCTGATTAGAGATGTACTTGAGTCTGGTCATTGTATTTCACTGGCGTCCCTCAAAGACAAGTTTGACTTCCCATCAATCAGCCCTTTTGTGTACCTTCAGGTAAAACATTATGTTGAATCCATCTCAAAACCTGACGTTACGAGAGGGCTAACCCCTCTGGAATCTATGTGTGCCAAAGATCCCCTTCAAAGAGGTATTATTTCCAACTCATGTAACCTCCTTGTCACCTCCAGACAGACCAACTGCCCAGCCCACAAACTTAAATGGGAGGCCGACTTGGGTAGGTCAGCAGATGAGGATACCTGGTCAGCAATCAGGGAGTGGGTCTCAAGAACCTCTTTCTTCTCTCTGGTGAAAGAAAACGCTTATAAAATCTATTTTGGGTGGTATCTTGTTCTGACTAGGTTGAAAATATATGGGACCACATCTGATCTATGTTGGCCAGGGCTGTGGCGAACATCCACATCTGGTGGTCCTGCCCAAAGAGTGCTCTATTTTGGGATGATATTACTGCTCTAATAAGTGAACTTACACAAATACAAATTACTAAATGTCCATGGTCCTTCTTTTTGGGTTTTCCACTAGTGGCTCTCAATAAATATGAGGAGAAGCTGTCATACAAATCCTTAATGCAGCCAGATGCCTAGTGGCTAAGAACTGTAAAAAAAATCAGATCCCCCATCTAGACAACACCTCACCAATAAAATATGGTTCCTGGCATTAATGGAAAAATTTCAGCATACCTAAACAATAAAACCCACAAATTCTCCCAAATCTGGTGCTATTGGTTTATATATAATAGCCCCTCCAGTTCACACAACACCAGCGCTCACCCTCAGGATACTTTATCCTTCTTCTTATAACCTGTCAAATTTGATGTTATATGTGGATTCTGTTTTTCTCAAATAAAGAAATGCTGACCATCAGGAGTCCCATGTCTTGTCTCAGTCAACCCCCCCCCCCCCCTTACGTCCTTCTCCCTCCCTCATTACATTACAGAAAATAGACCTTGCGCTCTGATAAATCACTCATTTGGTACTTAATATTTTGATACAGTTCAGACCATATAATGGAACGTATTTATTTGCCTTTTTGTTATCTTTTTGGTACGTTCTTCTGTGTAAGGGCTGGGGCAGCCCCCTCCAGATGTATATAATGTCACCTATTTTGGCCTACTTTGGCGTTCTACATTGTATGTATACACTGTGTGCTGGTACTTTATTAATAAAGTTATTAAAAAAAAATGGGAAAAGAAGAAAGAGCACTGAGTCTGGCGTGGGTCTAGACAGCAGACATCATGAAGAAAAATGAGGTTCTTGTGGTCAGTAAACACAGTGACTGGATGGTGCGCTCCCTCAATAAGAGGATGCCATTCTTCTAAAGCTGACTTGATACCGAACAACTCTTTTTCACCGGTTTCCATGGTTCTGCTCGCTCTGAGAAAATTTCTTAGAAAAGATCCCTCAACGGTGAAGATTTTCATAAGAGGACTCCTGAGAGAGGACAGCACCCATTCTGACCGTAGAAGCATCAACTTCCAAGAAAAAGGGTGTAGCGATACTGGTGGTATTATCTGAAGCCCAATAGCTAAGTAGATATCCAGTGAGTAGTCAGACGTTTGCAGGGTCGGTACACAAGCAGGGTAGTCAGACGTTTGCCGGGTCGGTACACAAGCAGGGTAAACAGATGGTTGCTGGGTCAGTAAACAAGAGAGTAGTCACGAATGCAAGGAAGTTCAGCAAATGACAAAAGCTGAGCAGGCAGAATACTCAAGCACATGTCTGATCCAGGAAATGCCTATTATAGGCCTAAATAGGATACAGAATCCAAGATGGTTTCTCCTTGATGTCATTCTGGCCATATTGGATAAGGGCAAATCTGAGGGCAAGTCTACAAATGCAGAGACCTCTTGTGGTCGGAGGTGCAAATATCAAAGTAATTCCTTACAAAGGGTCTGTTTTGATTGGGTTGACGAGGACAGGAGTGGATGAGAATGCCTCCTTTAAGGAAGGGAAAGCAGAAATGGCTTCAGGAGACCAACATTTAGGATTACCAGACCGCCGGGTAAGGGCGGTGATGGGTGCAATCAAGATGGAAAAGTGCTTGATGGTAATAGTTGGCGAATCTGATGAAACTCTGAACCGCCTTCAGGGGTGTGGAAGAGCCCTGGTGCTGTCAGCATGGACCCGGGAACCCCCTGGAAGGAAGCCCGCAATTTTTTGTGGACCCAAGCTCCCTAGTTAATCCAGCCCGTGCTGACCTGCTGTGGATTTTCCTGTTATAGTGCCACCAGCCCTGGCTAGCTAAGCCTAAGGCTGGTTGAAGGACAATTGGGGGACCGCATTCTGTTTTCCCCCCTGATTTTCCTCCGACCAGCACTAACGTTAATATGACTGAGGATGTGGGGGGGGGGGGGGGGGGCTTTTTTTTTTAACATTTTTCTTTTAATCATTATTTTCTGCTGGCAGGTCCAGTGTCTGTATAGCCCCAGGAACCACTGGCATTGCCGTATAAAGGTTGGCATTGGGACTGTCGGCAATCACAATGTTGGTATTTCATCTGTGTTGGGGAAATTTAGATAGTGGCATTTAGCCTGTCTGCATTTTCATGTCGGCAGGATAAGTGCTGGTAACATGACTACCACCTGCTGAGGCACCCAGCGGCACAGGGGTTACACACTTAGGTAAAATACAATAAGGTAAAATACAGTTAACAGACTGATTTATGAGGAAGAGTTATAAAAATACTGTCGCTATGTATCTATTTAATGTATTGTTTAAATCGTATCAAATAAGTGCAGTTATATTGACATCTGTAGTATATAAGATCATACTACCCAACAGAACTGACAGAACTAACAGGAACATCAAATCTTTTATTTCTCTTTTAAATAATTTGTTTTAATAAATTGCAACGTTCAATTTTATTGTACAGAATATTAAATAGCATTTTAATGAGAGTTCTTCATTTGAAATATTTTGTTGGTAGAAGCAGTAGTAGTTTTAATTACAATCCAAGAAATAATTACATGTGAAAGGAAAGTGCTTGAGCTGCTGCATCAGCATATCAAAGAACAAACATTAGATGTGCACAGACAGTAGGGGGCAGCTAAAAGACTTCCCATACACCAGCCCTTTATTCTGTTAAACCTTTTAGGTTTCTGTCATTAACCTTTTAAAGTATTGTGTTGTTTTGTTCATTCAAAGGTGGTGTTGAGAGTGGAGATTTGAATCAGCATTACTTTCAGATCCAATCAACTTGAATATTCATGTGTTAGCCCAGCACACTAATTAGGTCTGTAATCTTTGAATCATAGTAACTCATATTAAAACAAGTGTGACACTTTGTATTTTTTTTTATTTTTCATAATGTGTACAAACAGTATTTTCACATCCATGTGGTGGAAAAAAATACTAAACATGTATATTTAGTTGGTGAAAAGCTGTCTGCAAATATTAGTATGCATCCAAACATAGCAGCCCTATAAGCTGACATTTTCATACTTCACTTACATCATTACTTGAGATGAACTCTTTGCGATTAATGTTTTGTAATGCACACCATATCTGCTCACACAGAGGGGCCTATTTATCAAAGCTCTCCTCCCTGTAATTTAGAGGTAAATCCCGGAAAACAACAGTTTTTGGGGATTAACCGCTAAATTACTATGTATTATTCTAGCATCGCAGCAGATATCTCAGATATCTGCTGCTTTGCATTTCTCATCGTTTAACTGAGCCTTCCCCATAACAGTGTATGGGAAGTGCTCAGTAAAGCTATGTATTAAATTCTTCCTAGAGAAAGTTTTCTCTTTTTCTACATGTTAATGTACACCATCTGAAGCTGGCGTACATTAACATATCTGAAATCTTTTGCAGCTGTCAGCTCTGCTCTGAGCTGGACAGAGCATGTGTGGAGCCATCATGTGATCCCTCCCTGTCACATATCGTACCTTTTGCCGTCCAGGATGTTAGTGCGCATGCACCAAGTTTTCGGTCAGCGCATGCGCACTAAAAAAAGAAGATAAAAAAAAAGAGAAGATCACAGCAGATTTCAAAATTAAGAAAAGACTGCGATGAACAGGTGAGTCACTTCTCAGGGACAGCAGCAGGGGCGGATCTAGGGAATACTTCTACCCGGGGCGATTTAGGAGGGGGGGGCGATTTAGGCCCCGCCCCCTTTTTGACATCTGAGGCTGCCGGCGGCTGCACACTATGTGCAGGTCCGTTCAGCAGTGACAGGCAGGGACAGTGTGCTCCCCGGATGCTCTGATTGTGTTTAAAACACAATCAGAGCAGCCAGGCAGCACACTGTCCCTGCCTGTCACTGCGAACGGACCTGCACATAGTGTGCAGCCGCCGGCAGCAAGCCCCTGCCCGCCCCGATCGCCCCCCCTGGATCCGCCACTGCACAGCAGGTTATCGGCACTGCTGTCCCTGAGATGTTTTTTTAATACATTGCCGTTTCAAATGAAAAAACCGAAGGGTCATAAATAGACCCCTAAGTAAGTAATACAAATGACACTCTTTGTATCTGCTGCAATATAATAAGTTGTAATGAAATATATTCAACACTTAATTAAGTGCACAGTGTATAGTTTTTCCACTTGCTAATCCAATTAACATCATTACTTAATTGACCCCCAGAGGCTTGTTCTTAAAGGACAACTAAATCTAAAATAAACATATAATAACATTCACCAGTATATAAATAACAATGTATTTTTACATTTAGTTATGTAGTTTACTGAAATCTCTCTGCTATCAGAGATTTCAGGTTGAAAAGAAGCCTGAGTTCACGGGAATTATGCTGTGCACAGGAAATTATCTCCCCCAATGGCTACAACTTTATCTCAAATATTCACTTCTAAATTTTTACACATATATTCATTTTATGCTACTAGTAGCTTTTATATAAGTCAACTTGTATTTAAGCTTTAATAGTTCTTTATCTCATGAGTGTCATTGCAGCTTTTTGCTATCTGTTTTATGCAGTTCCATTGAAAGAACAGATAGACTTATGACCTTATTTTGACACATCTACCGTTGTCTGCAAACACTATACACATTATAATTACTTGATAACTATGAAATCTTGGCACTAACCCAAAAGAAATAAGGACATTGCTAACTTTCCCAACAGCAAATATTTTAACAACTAATTTCTGAAAACACACCCATACTTCTAGATGATAAAATCATATTGCTACACAGTTATTTGATTAGTGATTCTTTTTAATTTTATAAAAAATCTCATGTAATGTTTTATATTTTTGTTCATGTGAAAATGGAATTACTCTATTCTTACACAATATAAAGTAAGTGTCACATAATATAATGAAGAGAGAATAGTGTCTTGACATGTGAAAGTTGCATTTTCCATATAAAATGTAAATAAATATAAATACCCCAACATCTGTTGTTTATGGTTTTACAAACCCAATGGGAAACTTCTTACTGCAAACAGAAGTGGCAAATAAGTCATCCTTATATACGACTGCAACTTGACATAATACAGCTGCAAAACTTATGAATAAAGTACTCTAAGTAGGAGGGGGGTCAATATGCAAATAGCCAATCAGAAGTGGCTAGGTAGTGCTGCAGACGTCAACATCATCATAATGTTACTTTCCACTAGGCCTCTGGAACAAGCAAAAGCTAAAACAACCAACATATTTTGGGATGTGTCCTAGTCCCATTAGGTCACATCTCCATATAGGGCATGGTAAACTTACTGTACTCAACTTATGCTTGACCATCTGTCTTTCGACTCACCAGGCATAAGAGGCTGCGTGTCTAAGATACACATAAATCTAGATACCTTTGTGTACACATGCGCTTATTTATGCCACACAAACAGGTATACGTTCTGACTCTAAATGATGCCCTTTGTTTCATATAGAGGTTTGTGTGACACCACACACTTATTCAGTTTGACTGAAGCCTCACTACCCTATGCTTCTGGGAGACCTTGCTCCTTTCATTCAAATTTACCTCCATTCCCCACCTCACATCATGACACTGCCCATGCCACTTGCAGTCTGGTTCACTTAACGTAATCAGACAAGTGTACAAGGCACTGCTTCTCACTAGATTAGCTCACTTATCTGAAATACTACATACTGATTTAAATCTGGGGACGTGTTGAGAGCAGGCGATGAAAACTGAATAAAGCTAAAATTCTGAGGACCTAGTCAAATATACCTTACATAGTAGGCGTGGCTGTATTAATGACAACATGAACTCCATCTTTTGTAATATGTTTTCTTAAAGACCAATTTAAACAATAAATACTTATTTATTTATAGTGAAGTCTGAGGAGTATGTAAACATGTGTAAAGTAGATTTTCCAATACTGACTGTTATGTTTTTTTAATTCTTTATGTTGCCCCATATGTTTATGTACATACACACATGTGACATATGTATATAAACCAAAGAACAGCTCTCCTTGTGTCTTTTTGATAGTAAAGAAAAAGCTACCTTTTGGGATAAAGTATTTTTCTTTTACTGTCAATAAGTTTCCTTAGTGCTGTTGTTTGTTTTCTTTATAAATGGCTGACCCCATTTTTACCAGCATCCAGGCAGTAAGTTTGAGATATATGTGCCCTTCTCATATTATATATACAGGGCCAGATTAATCAGAGGTCTAACTTGGCTACAACCCAGGGGCCTCGGGCATCCTGGGGGCCCTTGAAAGTGCTCAGCAGCATTATTGATCGTGGGGGCACTGTAGTCCTTCTGCGGCACTCAGTAATCTCCATACTGAGGAGATCTTGTGAGAGTGTCACTAGATCTCCTCAGTAAGGAGCTTACAGCGTGCCGCGGAAGGACTACAGTGACAGGAGAAGGAGATAAGCGCTTGGGGAGAGTGGGCGGCGGGTGGCTAACAGGGGGGACCTCACGGAAATGTGCTCTGACCCACGTGTCTTGGTTTTGGATGTGGTTTTGGTTCTAAAACATCTTTGCGATTTTGGTTTTGTTACAGGTTTTGCCCCCAAAACATGAAAGGTTTTGGTTTTGGATCTGTATATAATTGAAAATTGTGAAAAATAGGTTAAAATTTAGATTTTAAGCTGTTTTTCTCCTATATTTCTATTTATAGCAGGCTTGTCCAACCCGCGGCCCGCCAGCTCACCTGTAAATGTGGCCCAGCAGGAGTTTTGGTTGTGGCAAGGGGGCAGTGCTGTTAATAAAAAAAAAAAAAAAATCCTGCAAACAAAAAGAAAAGAAAATGCTTACCTTGCGGTCACGTCAGCTGGTACTCCGGCTCCCTCCCTTGTCTCCTCCTACGTCCGGCGCTCGCAGTGAATGTCAGGTGTGATGTCATCACGCCCAACATCCATTACGGAGCGCAGCACGGAGGAGTCACTCGCGTGAGAAGAAAAATAAGCAGCAGCAGAGAATTGGAGAAAAAAAGAGAAGAGGACAGGAGAACAAGCCGATTAAAAGGTAAGTTAAGGGGGATTTTTTTTATTATTTCAAGGGACGCTGACCAGTGAATAAAAGTCACCTGGTCCTGGAGCATCATGGACCTTATCTCCCTGCTACATACTTCTACTTGTAATACTAATGGAGCATTATATATTATTCTCTTTGGCCCATTATAAGTTGTTATCCCTTAACTAACATAGTGGTGTAATTAGCAAAACAGGTCACAATTTGGGGTCACAGTGATGTATATGTCAGGTACCGCAGGCCTGGTCAGGGCACCCTGATATACAATGCCTGGCTTAAATGCACTTTATTGATATTGCATCGAAATAATACAAAAAGTGATTATAGTATAATAACTAGAGAGGATTTTTTGAACAGGGCAATTGAAAGGTAAGTATAGGAGGATTAGAAAAAAATAAATATATATATATATATATATAAAATCATTTTTTTCTCATATATATATATATATATATATATATATATATATATAAAATCAAAAATAAAAGATATGTCTGGCGCTAATCACCACAGCGTAACAACTTCAAATCATATAATATCAGTCCCACAAATAAAGTCCATGAAAATCACTTGACTCCTGTAAGAGTGGCAGCCTCGATAGCCTAAAACCAGATGGTCGGTCCGGACAAGTGCAATGCTGTAATAGAAGAACAGGCAGGGCGCCTCTAAGTGGAATATCGAATATACAAGGTGGAAATGCGTAATAGTATGCGTACCGTAGGGTAAGCAGCAATAGGTCTCCGGGAGAGGGTGGAGTAGTCTCTGCTATACTTGCAATCCTCCAAATCTCCGCCAATCAGTAAAACAATATGGAAAGAGCAAACATAGTATAACACTGAGATGCAGTTGGTAAGGGCCGTTCACCAAATATCCCCCAATCCTATGGCGTGTCAGATATCATGAAGTATCTCACGTCTGATAGATGCTTATAACATATGCAATACCAATAACTTCATAGTCCCAGCCTCATTCAAGTGGCGAAATTGCATAAGATTGGAAAAAAGAAGATGATTTGGTATATGTACAAAAATTTATTAAAAATTTAATAAAAGCACTCACATGAGGTAATGGAAATAACGCTGGATACAGCTCAACGCGTTTCGTCTTGTAACACCCAAGACTTCATCAGGAGCACAGTATATATATATATATATATATATATATATATATATATATATATGTTAACTATGTTCTCTATGTTTTTTTGGGATGATCAGCTATCGTTAGTGTTAGTGTATTTTATGTGTGGCCCAAACCAACTCTTCGTCTTCCAATGTGGCCCAGGGAAGCTAAAAGGTTGGACACCCCTGATTTATAGTATTAACAGTCATTTACAGTCTATTTTCTAATGATCTTTTCACAACTGTCCAAATTTTCACTAATTTTGGCCAAAGTCTGCTGTGAGCTGGCTGGCTAAAATTAGTGGCAGTGTAGCCACAAAAATACATGGCAGTTTACTAAAAGATACAGTCACCATTTCTGCTTTCATTTTATTTTAGTTCAATTCCATATCTTACATTATAAGTCGATTTTTCGGCCCTACGTTTGGACCTTTCTCAAGACAACCACATAGAACAACAGAAAAGCCAGATATTAAAAAACACATGTTTTGCAAATGTTATCATAAGCTCATTGTCTTGCTACACACTTTAAGGCAGTGTTTCTCTAAACTGGTCCTCATGACCCGTAGCAGTTCATGTTTTCCATATTTCCTTGCTTAAGCACAGGTGTACTCATTACTGACTGACACATTGTAACAGATCCACAGGTGGTATCATTATTTCCCTTGTCACCTGGAAAACATGTACTGTTAGAGATCCTGAGGACTGGGTTTGAGAAACACTGCTCTAAGTATCATGTCAGAGGATATCTTTTTTCATATGCCTTTCATGCTTTCTATGTAGCTTTGTATCAATTTTGTTGATTTTGTACTCAGACATTTATTCTTTCTACATAAAGAATTTATAATAATAAAACATGTAGTTATCTGACTTCTCATGTAATCCCAGTTTGTCTTCAGCTGCAGCTCATGATTCATCAAAAAGTGATAGTCTGCATATCATTGCAAAATATATGAGGCAATGGCTCCCTTGTATTATCTATGAGGTACTCCAAACAATATGCGTTTTCACTATAACAATCAAACACAGCCATTCCTAGGTGAGTCACGCGGACACCTGCCCAGCAGGTGTGCATTCCCCATGATTATGTAAGACATGTACCAAGAAGGTGCAATAGCACCTCCGCTATCAAATTCACCCACCGGCGGTATGCGTTCCAGCTTGGAATACATTATCTGGAAGTGCAATGACACACTCCTGTACAGCAATAGTTTTGGTTCCACATTTTCCTGAAAATTAGGTTTTGGCCCATTTTTAGATCTGATTTTGGTGCAAAAAATTGAGTTATGTTTTGTATGTACTTGGAGCCCCAACTCTTGGTCTGGTGGATTTCTCCAAATCTGAACCGCTTATCTCTACTATAAATTTTTCAATGTTTTAGATCAATCCATAAACCAACATAGCAGCCAGTAGTCTATTAAACTATGATGTGAAAATAAATAAACAAACAAAAACAAAACCTGCTGAAGTGGCACTGGCACTCATTTCCCCTGACAGTAAATACACTTGTGTAGATGGAGCCAGAATAGCCATGTATATATAAACATGTATAGAAGTTCAAAAGGAAATCAACAGATTGTCGGACTTCCATGCTTTGCTGCCTGCGGAGGAAACACACCACAAGAAGATGAGTTCTATTTTTAAATCAATCAGCACCCAAAACCTGACACTGGATGTAATGCAGTTTGCAGGATCCACTGGGTACCCTTGTGCCTCGCATGCAAGATAAGAGCATTTAAACCACTTCTCCTCCTGTGTCCCATTCAATATCACAGTATCACTGAGCCATCTCTTTTTTATGATCCTGTATCTGTATGTCGTATATGCCTAAATACACTATATTGGTCTATATTTCAATATATAAATGATTGGAAACCTTGTTTGCCTAGCTACAGCCGATGATGTCATTGTTGGTGTCTATGATGTCAGCATTCTAGAACAAATGGGTGTGTCAGGAACCCTGAATATTTAGAGTCAGTGTTAAGGAAGGTCAGGGTGAGCAAGAGTTTTATTAGCTAAGACTTAATTTTACTTGTATTATTCAGCGCTGAGCGAGTCTGTAAGAGGTATGCTTTACTGCCTTCTCTTATACCTGTCTAGCATTATTTACATTCATAGTACTATTTTCACACCCTCTTTTACATTTTTCATCTCTAACTCTCTGTTATCTTCACACTTTCTCTACTTTCATTCTCAGTTACCATCACTCTATATACTATTTTCCAACTACAGCATCAAAGTTTAAGAAAAAACAGTATACTAAGTATATCAGTTTCTATAGTGTGTAGTACTATGCGAGGGAACAATGTCTACTAAGGCTGAACAGCCTACCAAGTTCCCCTGTACGTGGGTAAATACTTACACCCAGGCAGATATCCAATTTAACCAATGGTAGCTTTTATTAATGGAACATTAGCAACAGGCACAAAACCAACATATGTACAGAAGTAACAATTACAGGTATGCACAATGGACACGAGAGTAGTACATACAATACAATACAATACCAGTCCTATTATGGCCATCTTGGGAAATCCGACTATAGGCTTTCCAGGGAATACGAAGCCCCAGTGACTTCCAGCAGGCAGCGGTCCGGTTTTACTGTCATCTCGCTTTTGGCGAGCACACAGATTCACAAGACCTGGGGTAACTTATCCAAAGGAAGAGGAACAAGGGTCCTCGCAGTCCTTCTCCTGATCTCTGTCCTCCGTCAGCTGGCAGGAACCATACCTCCTACACCAGAATGATATTTCCTCCATCACCCCTCCTTTCACTCCACTGCTCTTTTTTATACCCACAGAATAGCCTCAGGCTGTATGGGGTGTGTTGACTGTCTGCTGTGTCTTAGGATATTAAGGCATAAGAATACAATACATGTTTCCTAATTAAGGTGCTTAAATCAGACACAGAAAACCACCATGTCTGGCTTGTGAATACACTACTAAACATTATCTTGTTTGCCTACAGATGTAGCTAAAAGCACAATATTACAGTTTCTCATTTTTAGCCTGTAATGTGTGCTTAACTAGCAATGTAAATACCTGGGCCAACTATTCACAATCTATTGTGTTTTAAACATAACACTTGCCTGACTATATTTTAATAGAGGAGGGGACACTACCCCTAGCTAGATATCCTGTTGTTTAGGTAAACAAAGATAGCTTCTGTTAAACAATAGTCTGGTGTACCTGATAATATAATTATTGATGTATGTGTCTGTAGATCTAGAATACACATAGACTTACTCCTATGGCATAAGTGAACAATAGGAAGCCCTCAGACTAACACGAATACCTCACCTACAGTGTAATAGATAATATAATACAATATATAGTATATATTATTAATATCATATATTACCAATCTTAGAGCTAACATTCAAATACAGTATTTGTACACAGGCACAGTGGTTAGCATTGCTTGCTTACAGCGCTGGGGCCACATGTTTGATATTGACCATGGCCCTATCAGTGTGGAGTTTGTATGTTCTTGCAGCCATGGGTATGCTGGTGCTTTAGCATTAGTGCTTTTCCGAGGGCCCAGTTACCCCAAGAAATTCAGCCCTGAGCTGAACAGACTAGGACTGGTTGACATTATGGCAGGGGTACCCCATGCTGCAGGTTTACCCTGCTATATTGTCACCAGCTCAGCTTGTCTTTGCCTAGTGCCTTTAGCAGCTTTTTCGGGGAGACTCTACTCTGTTCATTCCTCCGAAATTACCGCTAACAGTCTGTGCTATGAGCACAAATGGGATCTTCATCCAGCAGATGCATTTTACATAGAACCCTGAGTCGCACATTTCTTAAGCACTTCATACTATGTAATCTGCTGATTCTTTATGGGAGAATTTTACATGTTTTCTTGACCTAAAATGCGCCGTATATTACATGAGGCCCATTATCTCCAAAAGGTTTCTACAAAGAATGCAATATCACCCCTTTTCTGTAAAATTATATATACTGTATATATCTAGAACACACATTTATGCCATAATATATATATATTTTGTAGACATAAAATAAAAAACATAGGGCTAGCATCCCTTTAGGTTTATTTGTATTTCTACTAATATATTTGTGGTATATTGCTCTACATAAGAGCATTCCAACTATGTGTCCTCATACTCACTGTTTTCCATTCTATGCCATAGTGTCACTGATCCATCTGTTTCATAGTGATTCAATATCTATCTGTCCTATATGACTAAATAAACTCACTTTCTATCTCAATATATAAATGATTGGAAACCATGTTTGCTTAGCTACAGTTGGTGATGTCATCGTTAGTGTCTATGATGTCAGCATTCTAGAACAACTGGGTGTGTCAGGAACCCTGATCCTACCTGATCCTAGAACCAGTGTTGATGGAAGGTCAGAGTGAGCTATGGTTATAGGAGATAAGACTTGGCTTCATTTTATTTCTATTATTCAGCGCTCAGTGAGTCTGTAAGAGGTACGCTTTACCACCTTGTCTTATACCTCTCTAGCATTATTTACATTCATAGTACTATTTACACTCCCTCTTTTGCATTATTCATCTCTGTTATCTTCACACGTTATTTATTTTCCTTCTCACCCACCATCCTATTCACTATTTTCCAACTACAGCATCACAGTTTGAGAAAAGACAGTATCCTAAGTATATCAGTTGCTGTAGTAAGTAGCACTGAATTAATGAAGAGAAAGATGACAGTAACGGCATAGTATGGTGGTGCTACATAAATAAACAATAATAATATGGGGCAGGAATGATTAGGAAGGAATGGACAGCACCTAGCCCAAATTGATTAATTAGTAAATATTATGTGTGTGTGTGTGTGTGGGAGAGAGGTTTGGGGAGAGTTAAAAAAATTAAAATATGTTTAGAGTGGGCTCTGTTGTTCGCAAGATATCAGAGGAGAACTCTGCACTCTTTGCTGACATAAAAATGTGACTTCTGGTATGTTTATCACATCAGATGGTGAGCTGTGAACTATGTGGTAAACATCAGGGGGTAAATGTATGAAAGTCCATTTTTTTCAACTTGCCGGAAATCGGCGACTTTGCAGCTAAAATTTAAAGTGGCGATGGCTTGTATATTCCGCACAATATCACAGGTCTCCTGGTGAAGGAATAATAAAGATAGGTAACTAGTCATTGACCTTAAGCAGGGAAGCTGTCCCATGACCATAGTTGGCCTGGAGAAGGGATGGATGCTCAGGGTGGAGTAAAAAGAGTCCCCCTCCTCCACTACATTTGTTCAGTCTAGGAAACTTTGGGGTGAGATGACTATATTTTTTTATATAAGGCTAATGATTCAGGTACAATATTTAATTAATAGCTAAAGAGACCTTTGTGGCGTTCTGTTTGAAAGAAAACAGGGTATAAAGGATGCCGTAGTATACGTGGTATACGGTGAAACGAAAACAAAGGTTTTTCATCATAATCCCAACTGTAATTGCATAAGTTTGCAGATAATTAGTACCTGCAGGCTGTGCAATCGGACCGCATGTGTGGCATACGCACGTGATTGTGAAATTGTGGATGGTGGAGAGGAAATACGCTGGAAAGGCTGGTATTAATGTATATTTAATGCTCCCAGTGGTAGAGTACTCAACAGTTGTGCTGGAAAGGCAGGATATTGCAAGGTTAATATTTTTTTATCCCAGTTTCTGTGGTAAGGACAACGCTGTGTACACTTACGCACTGCTAAGTGGTGTACGTGGCCAGTTGGAAAATACGTCCACAGCCAATCTTTAGCAGGAGTTTTGGTGTTGCGAGACGTGAGGAGTCCACTTCCAAATGGGCACCAAAACAAACGCACAAGATGGCTTACGTGAATGAGGCTAAAGATGCCCCGGCAGGGTCATTTAAATTGTAGCGTAAAATACGGTGAGAGATAATCGAGGCACAGGTTGCGTTAGGACCTGTCAGGGTCGAGACGTGTATGGTAAGTATGCAGTGGCATACAGTAAAGGTAAGAATACAGTGGCATACAGTAAAGTTAGGTATGCAATGGCATACTGTGATCAGTGGGTCAAGATGACCGATGAATGTGTGAAACCCTTTCCCATGGTTGGTAATGTTGATCAAGAGGTACTGAGTACGGTTAGAAATAAAAATGTTTGTGAAAACTGAGAATTAAGCTGACTGTTTAAAACTGTGGCAAGTGTAAGGGAGCATGTGGCAGGATAGCATGCATAGCGGAAAGGAGTGAAGCGAAGAGAAGTGCAAGCGGGGAAAGTATGAATCAAATAATAATAAAAAAAAAAGCAAATGTGTCTGATATGTATTAAGTGTGTAACTGTTCAGGTTTAAAGATAAGTAACTTAAATGTATTTTTCTTTTGTGGTTGTTTATGTTTGTGTGAATTTAAAAAAATAAAACAAAACCCTGCAATTGAAGTACCGTTAGAACAAAAAGGGCAGTAATTGAATCCAGTGAGACTAGTTTTTCAAACAGTCTGGAGAGAGGCTTGTATTCCATTCATTGGCAATATGTAAAGTGACATTGCTCACCTTATGTGGATAATTACTAAAGTGCAGCCAGGGAAAAGAAGTGTATCATGTATTATTATTAGTTAAATAATTTTTTTATGTCCCTGTAATGGCTTAGTTTCAGTAATTTTACAAAGAAAAAATAAGTTTTCACATGTATGTGCTATTAGTAGAGAGATATCCTTTGTGTAAAGACAAATGGTTTTAGCTAATAGACCCTGGCTGCAATAAGGCTATAGCATTTGAAAAATACAAAATACTAGAGATAACAGTTGCTAGGGAGTGATTTGGTATAAGAAACAGTTGCCACTAGTGAATGGATGCTGTCTGAGTGTTTTTTGGTTTTCTGTTGTTTTGAGTTTGTTTTCCTGATGTTGGTTGATGATAAGGGTTGAAAGTAAAGAAATGAAAATGTTTTGTTTGCTTTCTTATACTAACTTTGTTTTGTTTTTTTCTTCTTTAGACAAGGACAGCCAGAGAAATATATTTAGTAATTATGGGGATTGCAGGGGAAATACGAAATTTTCCCTTAAAAGACAAGCTAAGATTGTAACACACTTTCTTCTTGTAAATAGTCTGCTTCTAATTTTTCATGTATTCCAGGAAGACACACATGGGAGATACAGAGTATGCGTCATAAGTATAAATTTTGCACTTTTCCATTATAGCTACAAGTCCATCACAGGTTGTATAGTTACTGTGATCAGAGATACCAGGTTCCATAGGAATGATGAACAACACTGGGGAGTAAATGTATCAAGCTGAGAGTTTTCTGCCGGGTTTGAAAAGTGGAGATGTTACCTATAGCAACCAATCCGATTCTAGCTATCATTTTGTAGAATGTACTAAATAAATGATAGCTAGAATCTGATTGGTTTTTCAAACCCGCCGGAAAACTCTCAGCTTGATACATTTACCCCAGATTGGATGGGTGATGTACCTCCTTGTTAAATTTAATAAGAATGGGGGGAGGGATTATAGAAAAATTGAGAGCCAATTCCCCGTAGTGCCCAATCCAGCTGTCATCTTGCTGTAAACCTCCTTTTCTGCAAATCATTTTGTTATTATTTTTATTTTTTGCTGTCTTATTTCCCGTTCTTTACATTTCTAACTGTCAGTATCTCATTCTTTTCTTCTAAAGAGGTACAAAATACATGCACACTGTCCCAAAGGGTTATAGGCAACCTCAATATCAGGACACAGGCCTGGTGTGACTGTCTTCAATTTTTTCAACTAAATAAGGGTTGCAGGATGAAAAATAGTTTTGCTGTATCCTGATTTGTTTATATCATCATCAGTGTTTGAAATTAAATATTTGTTCATTCATTTCTCGGTAACAGGACATGAGGCTGCAAAATGGATGGATCACAGTCATGCCAGACAAAGGTCCAGTTCTTGAGATATTGCCTCACCCACGGGACTAAGACATGCTTGACAATGGCCAGAAATACGGGAACACACTACACTGACATATTCACAAATGTAGCTAAAGGTTGTGTTTTTATGCTTATAGAAGCTGCTGATTTTAAGCAGGAGTTTTGTTGTGGAAATATGATTCAAGTTTTATAGATTACATGTGGTATCTGCCCTTTTGTCTCCTGGGCAAAGTGTACAAAGTGTACCTCTAGATGTACAAAAGGTGGAAGAGACAGGAGACTAGCTGAAGGTGAATTAGGCAGACATACATATATGCATGACTGTGTGGAACATTTGAATAAGACTTTTGCCACAAGACCTGACATAAGCGACAACCCTTTAGAAAATGTAACATTTTCATGTTTTTATATTTTTCATAGTCAGACAGAAATGTACTGGATATTGTTATAAATGACGAAGTTGCTATAAAAATGACCCCCTTGCCCTACTCACTTAGGCAAGTAGCTGAACCTGTGGGATTGAAAATGACATGTGAGTTGACAGAGGGTAAATCAGTTTATATACATTGGTTTTGAGTGCTTTTCTTGGATAGGGGGCGATGTTGAGGTGACAGAAGAACTTTTATGATAATAGCAGAACATGAGTAGCACACTCACATTACATGAAGGACTTGTTACAGTGACATAGTTACCAAATGAAGTAGCTGTTATTTAATTTAAAGCCTGCACACATGTAATAACAGGGTGGATGAAGCCGTCAAGTGGGCAGCAGGTGTAAAAATTACAACCGACAAATCAATGTTTTTTTATTTTTTTCTAAATGATAACACACAAGAATTAGTTAAAAGGTAAGGTTTGTGTTCCCTGCAGGAATAAGCGGTCTGGAAGACGAAGGGTTGTGGTCAGGAGTCCTCTGGACTCTGGAGAGATGGACGAGGTAGGCCCGTGGCTCTCAGAGCGTATCTTTCAGTCCTAGCTGAGGCAGCACATGGTGTGACTCATATGGGTAGAGAAGGTATGTGCAAGCCGGTAAGAGCATACTGGTGTGCACTAGACCTTTCTTCTCAAACTAGTAGGAAGGCAATGTCTTGTCTTACTTGATTGAGGGAAAATGTCAGGACGACAATACCAATAGAGCCATCCCAAACCCCTCCTACAGATGGACTTTTTCCAGGTAAAACAAATCAACTTCATCCAATTACCACCTTGCAGGATTCTTAAGTATATACTGCTGTACTGATGAAACATATATCTGGGTAAATTTTCATTCAAATGTTTCTAATATTGCTGTGACATAAAAATTTTGTTAGCAGTATTGAATCCCTAGAATTATAGAAGGTGATAGGGGTATTCATTTTACTGGTAATAACTTTTAGATAATGAGTACAATGCATGAGCAGTGATAGTAAGTTACATACTCTTTATCAACCACAAGCCAGTGGGAAAATAGAACAAATAGTACTATCTTGAACCAATTGAATAGAGTGATGGTTGAAACTAGATTGGAGTGGCCGGAAGCTTTGGCCACTTGTCTTCTCCACTATCAGAATCTTAAACCTGTCACCTTTTGAATTGCTTTCGACTTTTCCTGAGATGAGTTTATAATGGAGAGACTATTGAAAATCTGAGTTAATAATGAAGAGACTGTTCAAAATCTTGTAAAGAAAGCAAATAGTGATACAACAACAAAGGAGATTCGAAACACTGTCTCCTGATATGTTACACTAACTGTTATGATGTTGGACTTGGAGAATATGTTATGGACTGTAATTTCCTACGGTCAAGTTGTTTGACAGACAGGTACCAAGTGTTGATGACCAGCATCTCATCCTTAGGAGTAGCAGAGAGACACTTGGACCTATTCCACCCACTGCAGAGGAGTCAACACCCAGAGAAGGTTCAAATTACAGCCAAAAATGACACTCGTGAATCTGTGCCGGGAGACCCAAGGTCACAATTAATAACACCTGAGGACTTTGCAAAGACTGTAATCCAGCATGGGGCAGTGATTTTTCTGCTTTCCCTGTCCAGTGTTTTTCTCATCTTATTCTCTTTCCAGGACAGTCAATTCTTTCAATGGTGAACAGGTGATAGAGGCTGGTTCAGGTAGTGATACTGAGGAGGTGGGAATGAAGGAGAAGCTAATTACACTATTCGATTCAGTGGTAAAGAAAAGTTTTGCTAACCTTGGAGCTCGGAGACAGTGTGAGGGGCTATTGTCTGAAGAATCTTGTGTCTGTAAGTACTTTGACCCCATAGTTGAAGAGAGGTGCATCCAGCAATGCCAGTCCAGTAAAAGATTAATTAATGCTACAAAAGATTAATTTTCAACCCCATGGCCAATTTTCTGATTATGTATAACAACTTAATCAAGAATGCATTTACTAATGGTACTATTTCTAAATCAGACTATGAGTTTCTCCAAAAGGAGAACCCTAGGATTCCTATATTCTAAGCCTTACCTAAGATTCATAAATGTGAAAAGAACCCACCGGGTAGACCTATCATCACCATTATTGACAGCTTAACTGAAAATGCCAGTAAATTCGTAGATTATCATTTGCATAGATTCGTTACCAGTCTACCATCTTATACTCGAGATACCTTAGATGTTTTAGCAAAAATGAATGACATTACAGTCAGTCAAATCAGCAAATTGGCATCATTTGATGTCGAATCTGTCACGAACTGGGTAGTAGGATGGCCTCACCTGCTGGTATCAGTGCTGCTATGTTGAGAGGCGTGGAGTCTAACCACGCCTCAGGTTTTCACCAGGGAACCTCGCAAGGAGATTTGGGCTTAGCTGCTGAGACGTGTCGGTCTCGGCCCTCCCAGCGAGGTCTGGTGAATAATCGTAGTCGAACAGTCCGGGGTCAAAACCGAGCGGGCTAAAAGGTACCGAGGGGTCAGACAGGAGAGTATTCAAACCGTTGGTTAAAAGAGTACAAAGGAGAACCCGAAGAGAGTGGTCAGGCAAGCAGGGTTAAATCCGAGGCGGCAGGTAAGTATTCACAGGGGCAACAGGAGCCAAGAGACTGGAGGCTAGACCTAGGAGACTAGATACTCTGGCACCCTAGTGGTGTCAGAGTCTGGTTTAAATACTGGCCCCCCTTCCTTTATTGGTGGACGTGGAGGTCGGTGGTCAGCTGATCTGACCGCTGACAGGAAGTGCGGCCTGTCGTCTCAGTTGCCTAGCATGCACCCAATCTTCCTCTCCTGGCCGGAAGTGCCTAGCAATGGAACGGGCGGCTGGAGAGAGGGCATCCATCCCCGGCACCCGGTGAGCGTGCGGGGATGGCGCCAGACAGAATCATTGTATACAAACATCGCCCACCAACAAGGGATCACTGGGAAGGCTCACACTTCGTCCCAACTAGTGATGGGCAACCTAGGCGCGCGGCTGTAATTAAATTATTGCTGCCTTTTGAGTGGACGTGGGGGGGGTGCTCTTGGTCACATTTCTCCTATCTCCATGCTACCAATTCCCGCTCATAAGCTTTTACTACATTGAGGTTATGTCCTGGGGGCATCCGAGTACGTGTGAGTGCGTCCAACTCTATGGGAAAGGCGGCTTCTATAGGTGAAGACCTCTCCTGCTAGTTCTAAAAGCTTATGACAATTACTAGGAAGCCACAACATTGTAAAGGATTATATCCTGGGACCAATGGTGTAATAGCAATTTGACTTTCCACTGTTTGGTTTTGCTATTAGTTGGTATTGCTCTTTATGCCACCATTTTTGTTTAAATAAAAACTATGACCTTTTGCCAAATTTACATTGCTGTCCTTGTGGTTATTAATTTAATCAATTCCAGTAATAGGTAGTCTGAACATGCGAAGGAGGTTTGATTGCAATGAAAAGGAGATATCAACACTAATCAGTTTTGTTTTTTTAAATTGAATCAGAGAAAGCAAATGCAACGATGGCAAAGTTTCAAAATCCTTCATTAAGACAGCTTGTTGCAGACTGTGGGCAATATTGGTGAAAATTGGGACGAATGTGAAGGTATCATTATAAAATATACTAGAAATGAATGGAAATGAATGGTTAATGCTATAAATAGTAATAAAGGAGATAAAACAGCTCAAAATGACTTTATTTTATCTATTTTTCACAATTTTTAATTAAATCCAGATCCAAAACCACAGCCTTTTGCTATAGTTCGACAAAACCGAAACACAAAATTGAGTTAGAACAGACACCGGTTTCAAAACCAAAACCGATGATAAAGCACTGCATTCACTGGAGTCTCACACAGCTTGGCGGAACCATTTCACTGTTTATTGGCAGTTGTTAAGATGGCTTAAACAGTTTCAGCAGGGGTTACAGCAAACATTTCCAGTAAAACATCACAATTTTCGCACAACCCTATGTCTGGCTAAACAGTAGTTCCCTCACTGCTAGCCAGCCACTAACTGGCATCGGTGGCCCCACCCACAAATACAAACAGTGTTTTTATGATCCACCCCAGCAATACAAACCAACCACAGCAAACAATAAATGAATGACACCCATGCGGAACACCTATGTGTGCATGTGCCCAGGGAAAATGTAACCCTGTCTGCAGCCTGCCTGTGCAGACTAACTGGGTTTCTACCTATTTCCTTATAGAAGAGGTGTGACAAATAAGCCTCTTTGCCACAATATATATATATATATATATATATATATATATATATATATATATATATTTATATATATAGTGGCAGAAACACTGGTAAAGTCATTGACGGACTGTATGTATGCCCCATGTTTCTAACCTTCTAACCTATGTATTTTACCTCCAGGGGAAACTCAAGGGAAAATTGTTAGTATTAGAAAGACAGGTTTTTTTTAAACAGCTTTGGGATTAAGTAAACGATAGATCAAAGGTTTCCTGGAGTGAATGGAAAGGGAGGGAGGGCTTTCAATCATTAGGTTTATTTTGGGCCTTCTTACCTACCAGACAGCAGGCTCATTAATTAATAGTTGCACCTGCGAGGTGTAGTTTAAAAGGCTGTCAGTTTTGCTCAGTCAGTCTGGAAAGAAGGCTGGAATCCTCCATAGGGATAAAAAATTGCTAGCTATATCATACGTGAACTAAGCTGAACATAAGGTCCTTCCACATAGCTATATCTATTTTTTTACGCCAGTGGTAACACAATAAAATATGTTTGTATATCTCACCTATGGTCAGGGCCCTCTTAACAACATTTTGGGCCCCCGGGCAAAGCAGTGCACCCGGGCCCCTATATATATATATATATATAAAAAATAAAATAAGTGATTATATATATGGGCCCTGCAACCCAGGGGGCCCGTTAGAGACAGCGGAAAAAAAAAATCCTGAAAAAAAAAAAGAAGAAAATACTTACCTTGCGGTCAGCTGGCGAACCGGCTCCCTCCCTGGTGTCCTCTCTCCGCGCTGCGCTCCGCAATGGATGTCGGGTGGGCGTGATGACATCATGCCCGACATGCGCTGCACGGAGAGGACACCAGGCAGGGATCCGGATCGCCAGCTGACCGCAAGGTATTTTCTTCTTTTTTTTTTTCAGGATTTTTTTTTTTCGCTGTCTCTGACCGGCCCCCTGGGCTGCAGGGCCCCCAGGCACCTGCCCATTGTGCCCAATGGGAGAGACGGCCCTGCCTATGGTGATGAATATAGATATACCTTTACATACATAGTGCAAGAATAAGGTTTAATATTTTCTAAATTCTCTGTCAACACTGTAAGATTCATTTTTATAATGAGTGATATATACAATGTTGCACTGGGGCATGAAGTGCAAACTGGGGGAAATGCAGGGGTAGTAGCCCACGAAGCAGCATGTGCTACTGCATAGGGATGCTGAAGGGGCGTGGCCAGCCACCAGAGAGGACTGCATGTGTAACCATATGTACACACATATGTTGTATATAAAATAGTTTCATTATTTGCACATATACTTGAATATAGTTTTTTTCTATAATCTAATTTTTAGTTTTAAAAACCACATCCTTACTGTTATTAGTAGCAATGTAATAATTAATAGTGCACTAACAAGAAAAAGGCATTTTCAGTATTTATTTCAAATAGGCTATATTTGTTAGAGAAGAAGCACTAAGGATGGTGGCAATCATATGTAACTTTCAGGGCCATGATGGAGATAGTTTGTAGATTGTAGTGTCTTGAAAGACAGGGCCACAATGAAGGAGGTGTGGCCACCAAGGACGCAATGGCTGCCTGCTGTTTGCCCAAATAATTCTGTGTTTTGAACTCAAAATCACACAATGGAACTAGCAAATTTTGTGTTTAGCAAGAGCAGGACCAGCAATAATATATTGTAAGGTATATTGTAAGGTTCACTTTACTGAGTCAGACACATGTCTTTCATTGATTTCCCTTACAGTAAATGCAAGTAATATATTTAAAATAAAAGCATGTTTGTGTTGTCTTCCTCCATTGAATTCCAGGATCAATTCCATTGGGTATTTAATCATAGATTTCAGTAAGATACCATTATGACCCATTCACAACTGCCACAACAATCCTACACCTCTGTTATCTCATAGAGGTACGCTCACCCCTTCTACACTGGTTGAGGAAAGAATCTAACTGACCTTAAGACTCCGGTACTATGTGCTTCTCTGCTGCTGCAATCAGTCAAACTCCTCCCGGTCCCCACCAGTTCGGCATCTAGTGTAGGCAGCGGGGCCTACCATGGATTTCACCGGTGTCCAGGTGAGCCAGTCACAAACAAACAATATAAAAACCTTTGTTGATTGCCATGCTAGAACATTCAGAATCATAAATATACAAATTAATGTTGATCAACTGTTAAAACCTGTTAAATGAAACAGATATAAAATTATGTGCTAATCTATTTTGTAGGTTAAGGGGATCTGTTCAAAAGGTGCATTCCCACTCCTCACTGCTCTGATTCAGGTGCTTGTTAGAAAACAATATAAAAGCCAGTGGGACACACACACACACACACACACACACACACACAATGAAGAGAAAAGCAGGAGTATGTCAGCTGATAGGTCTATTGGATAGATACGCAATAAGAAAGCAGACTTGATTGTGGACATAAAACACAAAATATAGCACTGGGTTGCCATTCAATAGCGTATAAATGAGTTCATGAAAAATACTATGCTCTATCTCAAAAAAGTACACTTTATTAAAACGATAATAAAAAGAATATATTCTAAAACATGTAGCATAAAGTAGGTGTCCTTCCTGCGCTCCTATAGGATGGGGGGAAAGGGTGGGGAATGCAGCCCGATTCTCTTGGGAATACCCACTAGAACTCCCAAAATTATAGACAACAGGGTAACAATTCACATCAAGGTATCTTTCACACGCGATAAGACTGCCGGCACGCTACATTGCGATCATGTCTCCATATGAGCTTCCAAGTTCAGTTGTCCCAGTAACCAAATGGAAGATAAGAGAAGAAAAAGTCCCTCAATGGTGTAGTATTCCAATAAAAAGTGTGTTTAATAAACAGCATAAAAATTGCACTTACATTCAGTAATGATAACAGTGCACATAGGGGTGTCTTTCAGACGCGGCTAAGCTCCTGCTGCCACGCTGTAGCGCGATCGTATCTCCGTCGCAACTTCCGGGTTCTGTTGTCCCGGTAACCGATCGAATTGTTACCCTTACTAAATGTAAGTGCATTTGATCATTACTTATACATACAAACTTTTATTGGAATACTACACTATAAGGGCATCCTTGTTTCTTCCTGTCTTCTGCATATTTATGAACTATATGGTGGATCCGGAGAGGAACGGATGAGAATTCATTGAGTGACCATTTGGAACTATATTCAGATGACCTGAAAAGATTGTATATTGGGATTTTATTCATTTTATATTGTGACTGTGGACGATTTGTTGCATTTATATGTTATATTCTATATTTTATTTAACATGCTACCATACAATCCATTCATGTTGTGATATTCAGAAAACCCGCTCATTTCATTACCCTCCCAGTTGCGCCTTATTCCAAATCTCTGTTCTATATTCTAAAACATGTATTAATAGCAGCACAATTAATACAGGATCTTATGGTAGCATATGACTTACCAAATGGATTCTAATTGGCGTCTCAGAATACTAATTGAGACACAAAAATCTATATCCAAACACATTTAGTGATTCAGAAGTATTCAATAATGCTATTATCACATGTTCTTTCACAATTGGACACCGTCTGTGATATCAGTATCTTAATCATAAGCTCTCGTATCTTAAGCCGATAGCATTCTTGAACGGAAGATGAATAAATCATAGCTGGAAATAAGATAATGATGTTCTACCAATATGTTTTTCACCATACAAGAGTCACATACCTTTTAAATCCATCTGGCAGGCAAAAATACCAAAAAATAGTGTCACACATTGCACCAGCTAAACCTGCATTATGGTCTGTTTTCACCTGTTTCCCTTTGCATTCACTTGCTGGGCTGAACTAAGCATGCACACACCTGGTCTGCTCAATACTTCCTGCATCCTCTTGATTGGTTAATTGCCTGTCAGCTCTGTCTATTTAAAGCACCTGCTTCTCTACCAAGTTGCCAGATCTTCAGGTCTTTCCTCCTGGTTAGAAGTCTCCCAGTACTGGCTCCTGTATAACTGCTTATCTATTTGTGTTCCTGATTCAACGGCACTACCCAGCTCCACAGGATTCCACCAGCAACAGCTGCTGCAGACCATCTTATCTATTTGTGTTCCTGATTTAACGGCGCTAACCCAGCTCCACGGGACTTCACCAGCAACAGCTGTTGCAGACTATCTTATCTACTTGTGTTCCTGATTCAACGGTGCTAACTCAGCTCCACAGGATTCCACCAGCAACAGCTGCTGCAGACCATCTTATCTATTTGTGTTTCTGATTTAACGGCTCTAACCCAGCTCCACGGGACTTCACCAGCAACAGCTGTTGCAGACTATCTTATCTACTTGTTGTCACGACTAGTATAGCGTACCTGCTATCGTTGGCACTACTCGGAGGAAGGCGCGGAGTCTAACGTGCCCCTGGTGTTCACCAGGGACCCCCGCAAGGAGGTATGGACTTGGCTGCAGGAAACACGCAGGTCGCGGTCCTTCCACGAGTCAGATAGCGAAGCACGAGAGGGATATCAGACAGGCGGGTTCAGCAATGATGCGGGTAATGCAGGTACACAAGGAGAATTCAAACGGGGTGTGAGTCAAGCTGGGTCGATAACGTTCTGACAGCGAGGTACAAAGGGAGATCCAAAGGGGTAGTCAAGGCAATCCGGGTCACAATGGTCACAGGCAAACGGAAATAAACTGGAGGAAGGCAAGGGTCAGGAAACAGATAGACACAGGAACACTGGAACGCTGGAGGACAGGAAAGGACCTGAAACTCTGGCACAGGAGGTGAGGTCAGAGGGACTTAAATAGGGCTGCTAACCAATGCCCTCAGCACTAGTGGTGCTGTAATAGCTGTAGCGCCGTAGCGCTAGTCATTAGGCAGCGCCGTAGCGCTCTCTTCCTGCAGCGTCCCGTTGCCTAGCAACGGGGACGCTTCTGGGTCTGGGCTGGCCGGCCGGGCGGAAGGGGAAATGACGCGTCTGGTTGCTAGGCAACCAGACGTTCTTGTGTGGACGGGCGGGCGGCCGCCGAGCGGCGCCTGACAGTATGCCCTCCTCCTTCTCCCCTTGTTTGGAGGAATCTCTTAAGTAACTGAGGAGCGTGAAGGTCCGGTTTATCCACCCAAGATCTTTCTTCCGGGCCAAATCCCTTCCAGTGCACAAGGAACTGTTGTTGCCCGTAGCGAATGCGGACATCCAGGATCCGGCTGATCTCAAACTCTGTTCCGGAGGAGGTCGAGATGGAGGTACAAAGAACCTGTTAAGCACCAATGGCCGGAGTAGGGACACGTGAAAAGTATTATGACATCGTAAAGAAGCCGGTAGCTTTAGTTTAACACACACTGGATTAATAACTTGTGAGATGATGTAAGGACCGATAAAACGTGGAGCCATTTTCATAGATGGTACTTTGAGTTTTAAGTCTTTAGTGGAAAGCCATACTTGATCCCCTACCTTCAATAGGGGAGTAGCCCTACGGTGGCGATCTGCAAAGATCTTATGGTGCTGTGATGCCTTTTGTAGAGCTGCTTTGGTTGTGGCCCAAATGATAGAGAATTCTCGATAAAGTGAGTCCACCGCTGGAACAGAGGAGGAAGAATTGGGAAATGGATCTGGGATAATAGGATGCATCCCGGTCACAATAAAGAATGGAGAAAACCCGGTAGATTCATGGACATGGTGATTGTGTGAGAATTCTGCCCAGGGAAGGAATTGCGACCATCTGCTTTGATTATCAGCGGTAAAGCAACGGAGAAAAGTCTCTAAATCCTGGTTGATCCGCTCGGTCTGACCATTGGTCTGGGGGTGATATCCCGATGAGAATTTTAACTCCGTACCCAGTTTTTTACAGAAAGCCCTCCAGAACCGGGAGATGAATTGCACTCCCCTGTCAGAGATAATTTCCTTAGGGCAGCCATGAAGTCTGAAGATCTCCTTGATAAATGTGTCGGCTAAGTGACTGGCTGAAGGTAGACCTGAAAGAGGAATAAAATGCACCATTTTAGAAAATCGGTCAATGACAACCCAGATAGTATTGAATCCAGAACTGCAGGGAAGGTCAGTAATAAAATCCATGGCTATACTCTCCCAGGGAGCATCCGGCGTAGGTAGGGGCTGGAGCAACCCAGCAGGAACCTTCCTGGAAGTTTTGTGTTGGGCACAAATGGTACATGCTGCAATAAAGTCCCGTATATCAGCGCGTATGGTAGGCCACCAGAACCGACGGCAGAGAAGGAATGTGGTCTTCTTTATGCCCGCGTGACCCGCGATACGGGACGAATGGGCCCAACGCAACACCTTGAGTCGTAATTGTGGTTCCACAAATGATCGTCCTGTGGGCGGAGCATCCTTCACCGTATTGGTAATAGCAATGATGTTCGAAGGGTCAATAATGCAATGAGGAATTGATGGGTTCAGGCGGTCTGTATCATCAAAAGAGCTAGAGCGTCTGCCCGCCCATTCTTAGCACCTGGACAGAAGGTAAGAATCATGTTGAAGCGAGCAAAGAATGATGCCCAGCGGGCCTGCCGAGGATTCAGACAGCGAGCTTCCCGAATGAATGTCAAATTTCGGTGGTCTGTAAAGATGGTAACTGGATATAGGGCTCCCTCTAATAGGTGCCGCCATTCCTCCAAGGCTGCTTTAATAGCGAGAAGCTCCTTGTCTCCGATTCCGTAATTAATCTCGTTGGGAAGAAATCGTCTGGAGAAGAACCCGCATGGAGAGTGGGTACCTGAAGGTGTCTTTTGGAATAACACGGCTCCAATGCCTATTGAAGAGGCGTCCACCTCCACAAAGAAAGGTCGCTGTTGATCCGGCTGAGAGAGCACAGAGGCAGAGGAAAAGGCTTTCTTCAGAATAGTGAAGGCAGAAACAGCTTCTGGAGACCATATCTTAGGATTGGCAGATCTCCTAGTTAATGCTGTAATTGGAGCAATGATGGAAGAGAAATCTTGGATGAACTGTCGATAATAATTGGCGAATCCAATGAATCTTTGGATACTTTTAAGACTCTGCGGTTGAGGCCAATTGAAGATGGATGACACCTTGGTGGGATCCATCTGTAACCCGGAGCCGGACACAATGAACCCAAGGAAGGACACTTGGAGAACTTCAAAAACACATTTTTCCAATTTGCAATAAAGATGATATTTGCGCAGTCTTCGTAAGACCTCCCTCACTTGTTCTTGATGAGAACTCAAGTCTTTAGAAAACACTAGAATGTCGTCTAGATAAACGACTACGGAGGTGTACAATAGATCTTGAAAGATGTCGTTAACGAAATTCTGGAAGATGGCGGGGGCATTGCAAAGACCGAAGGGCATTACCAGGTATTCAAAATGCCCATCCCTCGTATTGAAGGCGGTCTTCCACTCGTCACCCTTCTTTATACGAATGAGGTTGTAGGCCCCTCGTAGGTCTAATTTAGTAAACACTTGAGCCCCGCTGATTCTGTCAAATAGGTCAGAGATAAGAGGTAACGGGTACCGATTCTTGATGGTAATATGATTCAGGGGTCTATAGTCAATGCATGGGCGCAGGGACCCGTCTTTTTTTTTGACAAAGAAGAATCCAGCCCCAGCAGGAGAGGTAGACTTGCGAATAAAACCACGTTCCAGATTCTCCTTGATATATTGGGACATTGCCAGGGTCTCTGGGCGAGAAAGGGGATACGTTCGCCCCTTGGGTATAGGTTGATCGGGAAGCAAAGTGATGGAACAATCCCAGGGCCGATGGGGAGGTAATAACTCGGCCTCCGTTTTACTGAATACATCTTGGAAGTCAGTGTATGCAGCTGGAAGGCTAACTTCCGTAACCGTGGACTGAGCAACAACTTGGGAATCAGGAGGCAGAACCCTAGGTAGACATCTATGATGACATTCTGTACCCCAATGAGTAACCTGAGCTCAGTCCCAATCCATCTGCGGAGAGTGTCTTCATAGCCATGGAAGCCCCAAGATAATGGGATTGATGGATTTTGGCAACACCAACAACTGAATCATCTCGCTATGGAGGGCTCCAACCATTAACCGAATAGGTGAAGTGATGTAGGAGATGGAGCCACTGCTGACACGGTTCCCATCTACTGCTGTTAACGATAATGGTTGAGGCAAGGGGAGAGTGGGAATTTGAAGCCCAGCAATGAGAGTGGCAGAAATGAAGTTCCCGGAGGAGCCAGAATCCACAAAGGCCGTGGTGGAGAAGGGACCTCTAGGGGTGCTCAGGGTGACTGCCATAAGAAGCTCAGGGGTGTTTTTTGAGTAGGGAGCAACTGTGGATACTCCTAAACCGGCCTCCCTGCTACCGTTTAGGAGGACGGGTTTCCCGGTTTCTTAGGACAGACCTTGAGAACATGTCCGGAATCGCCACAGTAAAGGCAGAGACGCTGCCTGAAGCGCCTCTCTCTTTCTTCTGGGGATAAACGGGACCGTCCTACTTGCATGGGTTCATCCATAGGCAAAACTGGGTTTTGAAATTGAGGAGCCAGACGAGGAACCACCCGCTTAGAGACAGGACGTTCCTGGGTGCGTTCTTGATAACGTAGGTCTACTTTAATGCATAGCGCAATTAGGGTATCAAGATCAGAGGGGAGATCCCGAGAAATTAGTTCGTCCTTAATACGGTCGATTAGACCTTGCCAAAAAGTTGCGACCAGCGCCTCGTTGTTCCATTTCAGCTCTGACGCTAAGGTCCGGAACTGGATGGCATATTGCCCAACAGATAAGTTGCCTTGACGCAGGTTCAGCAAGCTGGTGGCCGCAGAGGCTACTCTCCCAGGGTCATCGAAGACTCTCCTGAAAGCTTCAATAAAGGAGCCGGTGTTATTAAGAAGAGGGTCTCCATTTTCCCACAAAGGCGAAGCCCAGGCTAGTGCTTGACCACTCAGGAGGGAGATCATAAACGCCACCTTCGTTCGCTCTGAAGGAAATGCTCCTGCATTGCACTCAAACTGGATGGAGCACTGGTTAAAGAAACCCCTGCATTTCTTGGGATCTCCATCGTATTTTTCAGGTGTGGGGATACGCATGCCAGAAGTTGCAGTGGATACCGTAACCACACTGGCGGACGCCCCTGGGGCGGTGGTAATGGCAGGAGCAGCAGGCAGGGAGCCTTGTAAGGCATCGAAGCGTGTAGCGATACCTTGAACACATTGTAGGAGATGTGCTTGGGCTGCTTCTTGCTGTTCTACTCGCTGAGCCAAATGAATGAGAAGGTCCCGGGCTGAGGGTTCCCCCGTTCCTTCGGTAGTCATCGCCAGAGTTTACTGTCACGACTAGTATAGCGTACCTGCTATCGTTGGCACTACTCGGAGGAAGGCGCGGAGTCTAACGTGCCCCTGGTGTTCACCAGGGACCCCCGCAAGGAGGTATGGACTTGGCTGCAGGAAACACGCAGGTCGCGGTCCTTCCACGAGTCAGATAGCGAAGCACGAGAGGGATATCAGACAGGCGGGTTCAGCAATGATGCGGGTAATGCAGGTACACAAGGAGAATTCAAACGGGGTGTGAGTCAAGCCGGGTCGATAACGTTCTGACAGCGAGGTACAAAGGGAGATCCAAAGGGGTAGTCAAGGCAATCCGGGTCACAATGGTCACAGGCAAACGGAAATAAACTGGAGGAAGGCAAGGGTCAGGAAACAGATAGACACAGGAACACTGGAACGCTGGAGGACAGGAAAGGACCTGAAACTCTGGCACAGGAGGTGAGGTCAGAGGGACTTAAATAGGGCTGCTAACCAATGCCCTCAGCACTAGTGGTGCTGTAATAGCTGTAGCGCCGTAGCGCTAGTCATTAGGCAGCGCCGTAGCGCTCTCTTCCTGCAGCGTCCCGTTGCCTAGCAACGGGGACGCTTCTGGGTCTGGGCTGGCCGGCCGGGCGGAAGGGGAAATGACGCGTCTGGTTGCTAGGCAACCAGACGTTCTTGTGTGGACGGGCGGGCGGCCGCCGAGCGGCGCCTGACACTTGTGTTCCTGATTCAACGGTGCTAACTCAGCTCCACAGGATTCCACCAGCAGCCACTGCTGCAGAGACTCTTATCTATCTGCATTCCTGATTCTGGCCGCTACCAAGCCCTCAGCATTTCATCACTAGTCTTCGCTTCTGGACTTCTCCTCCTGCTCCCCAGTTTCTCCGTTCTCCAGGCTCTCACTCAGGTTTTGCCTATTACCCTATGAATGGACCGTGACCTGCGGTTAGGGAGCCACCAAGTCCATGCTCCCTTGCGGGAGCCCCGGTGAAAGCCTCCCTCTCAGTTAGACTCTGCAACTTAACAGGGGTAGTGTCAAACCAGGCAAATACTTCGGGCTTCCCAAGACGTTCTTATTGTGACAAATAGTTAAATCTGATTGTCTTAATTTTCCACAGGATATTATAAAGTTATTCAAATGAATATAATCGGACACAATCACCATGTGTAGAAGCACCCCTTAGCAAGTGAATATCAGATGCAGATTATTATCACATTATTGTGATGTTCGCTGACAACTTCAAACACAATAATGTTGGCATGTGTGCACTTGTTAGCAAGTGAATGTCAGATATGAATCTTATTGATATATTATTCCCTGGCATAGTCTCTCAGGGGGCCTCAGCTCTCAGGTGAATATTCCACCTTCAAACACACTGGTGCTAGCGTGTGCACCTGTAGACAAGCTGCAAACATAATCCTTCTCCGAACAGCAATTAGCATATGCACTTCTATTTGTGATGATACCAAATACCCGATATAAGTTCTTAACTGAGATGAAAAAGATCCATTCAGTTATAAGATTTCTTGTGTAATTCATAAATTTCTGACGCATTTCATCAGAGTAATAATAGATAGTGTGTGAGTTTCCCGTCCACTGTGGGGTTGGGCTTAACTTATCATTTTAGTTTTACAGTCAAATAGAAGTCAAGTTTTCAGTGATGAAGTTTTCAGATGTTTCTTTATATTGTTTTTTTTGTTTTTTTACAATAAATAATTACATATGTTACTAATTTCAAATAATCCACTCCATGTCTAAATTTGTATATTATCGCTCGGCTACATGTCTACATTCTTTACTTGCCTACTGTATTGGCCTCATCTCTAAATAAAGAACATGGACAAGCAAAAAGTTCTGCGGAACTTTATTCAACACTGCTCCTTTTGTCTTGCATGTAGGTATGCACCAGGCTGTACAGCAGCTACTGCTCTAGAGTGGATTTTAAAAGACTAGAACAGGATTCCACTGTGGCGACAGAAGCATGGCATCTATTGCACTTCACTGCATGTGTCAGGATTCACTAGGATGAGTGGGATCTTTCTATTCTGCCTAGGATTGGTGGTACTTCACCCAGAGGCGCGGAATCTAACAACGTGGAAGGTTATCACCAGAGGTTCCTGCAAGGGAATTTGGGCTTGGTAGCTTCCACCCTGCTGGTAGCGGCTCTCTAGGGGAGTTCCCAGTGAGCAGTGATAGAGAACCGAGTACAGAGAAGAATGTAGGCACTAGATAGCCACAAATGAGTAGGATTACTGAGTGATGCTCGGCGATAGTCCACAGATAGATAGTAGGTGATTTGCAGCAGCACACTTGGAGAGATGATAGCGATGATCTGCCGTAGTTATCACTAATGAGTGGAGCAGGTGATAGGTGAGTTGCACCATCACATTTGGAGAAATGACAGCGATGATCTGCAGGAGTTACCACTAACGAGTGGAGCAGGTAGTAGGTGATTTGCAGCAGCACACTTGGAGAGAAGAGAGCGATGATCTGCAGGAGTTACCACTAACGAGTGGAGCAGGTAATAGGTGATTTGCAGCAGCACGATTGGAGAGATGAAAGCGATGATCTGCAGTAGTTACCACTAACGAGTGGAGCAGGTAATAGGTGATTTGCAGCAGCACGATTGGAGAGATGACAGCAATGATCTGCAGGAGTTACCACTAACGAGTGGTGCAGGTAATAGGTGATTTGCAGCAGCACACTTGGAGAGAAGAGAGTGATGATCTGCAGGAGTTACCACTAACGAGTGGAGCCGGTAGTAGGTGATTGTAGCAGCATGATTGGAGAGATGACAGCGATGATCTGCAGGAGTTACCACTAACGAGTGGTGCAGGTAATAGGTGATTTGCAGCAGCACGATTGGAGAGAAGAGAGCGATGATCTGCAGGAGTTACCACTAACGAGTGGAGCAGGTAATAGGTGATTTGCAGCAGCACGATTGGAGAGATGACAGCAATGATCTGCAGGAGTTACCACTAACGAGTGGTGCAGGTAATAGGTGATTTGCAGCAGCACACTTGGAGAGAAGAGAGTGATGATCTGCAGGAGTTACCACTAACGAGTGGAGCCGGTAGTAGGTGATTGTAGCAGCATGATTGGAGAGATGACAGCGATGATCTGCAGGAGTTACCACTAACGAGTGGAGCAGGTAATAGGTGATTTGCAGCAGCACGATTGGAGAGATGACAGCGATGATCTGCAGGAGTTACCACTAACGAGTGGAGCAGGTAGTAGGTGTGTGCATGAGCTACTTCCAGGCAGGGCCGCCGATACGGGGGGGGGGGGGGGGAGCGGGTACATTTTACCCGGGCCCGCGGTTCTAATTTTTAATTTTTAATTTTTTAATTTTTTTTAATCTTGCTTTTTTCTAAGTATTTTTTTTTTTCTCCGCGGCGGGCGGGGTCAGGGGGGGTCGGGTCGGGTCGTTTCGTTGGTGGGGGAGCTGGAACACTAAAACAAAACAAGAAAAAAAATTAAAAAATAATACTCACGTGACTGCGGCACCGCGTCCCTCCTCTCCTCTTCTCCATTCACACTGACTGCCGGGCGTGACGTCATCAAGTCACGCCCGTCAGTCAGTGAGGAGCGCCGTACAAGACACAGCTAGAAGAAAGAAGAGAAGACAGAAGAGAAGAAGAGAAGAAGAGAAAAAGAAAGAAGCTGACAGGAGGTAAGTAAAGAAACGGAGAGGCAAGGGGAGGAAAGGGACAGTGCTATAAAGAAGGGGGAGTAATACAACGGGGGAGAGAGGCTGAGAATAAATAAAAAAGTAGAGAGAAACAATAAATAAAAAAGGGGAGAGAAACACAGAGTTAAAGAAAAAAGGGGAGAGAAACAGTATAAAAAAAAGGGGAGAGAAACAGTATATATAAAAAAGGGGAGAGAAGCACAGAGTTAAAATAAAAAGGGGAGAGAAACAGAACAAATAAAAAAGTGGAGAGAAGCACAGAATAAATAAAAAAAGGGGAGAGAAACAGTATAAATAAAAAAGGGGAGAGAAACATAGAATAAATAAAAAAGTGGAGAGAAGCACAGAATAAATAAAAAAGGGGAGAGAAACAGTATAAATAAAAAAGGGGAGAGAAACATAGAATAAATAAAAAAGGGGAGAGAAGCACAAAGTTAAAAAGGGGAGAGGCACATTTAATAGTGGGGACTATTAATTTAAGATGGGGTGGTTTGGGGGCTATTGAATAAAGGGGGTGAGTTTAGGGAGAATGAGGTCTATTAATTGACTATGAATTTATTAATGGCAGTGATGGTTGCGGGAAATGGGTATTGCTGGGGCTGTTTGCAGGAAGGGAAATAGGTTTATTTATTAAATGTGAATACTATTATTTTAATGTTGGGGCTGGAGGAAGGCCTAATTATTAATCGTGGGTGCTATTGATTTAACGCCAGGGCTGGCTGTAATTTTCTAAATGTAGCCATTTTTTTGCCCAAATAGGTCCTCCAACATTTCAGGATCCGGACAAGCCGCAACTAAAGAAAGCAGCAGTCACAGGTGGTGAAAGTGAGAAAAACAGGTAGGAGAGAGCAGCAGAGTGTGTGAAATGTTGTGATTCTAGTAGGGTCAATGGGAATTTTTGGTGAGTGTCGTGCCCAATGTAAGGTGCAGGCCAAGACTGAACTCTTTGTGTACACACTGCATTCTTTGTATACTACACTGTGATGCTAGATGTCTTAAAAGTCAGGAGTGCTGGGACATATGTGACGCTCTGGTGAATTCAGGATCTAGTGCTAGCCACGCCCCAACAGCGCATTGCCACGCCCCAAATGTATGACCACACCCCCAAAAAAATTTGCACCGACGTTAGGCTAGCCACGCCCCCAACGGTGCATTGCCACGCCCCTGAATGTATGACCAAAGGCTAAAAAATGTTTGCACCGCCTAACGGCTTACTCGACTATGAGGGGGGCCCCATGAATTTGTTGTACCCGGGCCCTGAATTCCTCTTGGCAGCCCTGGTTGGCATATGTAAGTGATGTGCTTGTGTGGTGTAGTCCACTACAATATCAGAATGAGGACATCTGACCTAGACCATGGAAGAAAAGACTGCTCACAAATTCAGGGAAAAAGACACTGTGGTATCCAGATCATGACAATTTGCAATCTTCATCCCCTGGAAACAAGGAAAGTAACAGGGATATTATATTTCTAGGAATGTAGGATAGCTAGGATGGGACATTTATATTGACATTTTAATACTTTACACTACACAAAGTATGAAAACCACTTTAGTTCCACTTTAGGCATAGTGAATTGCTTATTTTTGCCTGATATGCAGCAGAGTGAAAAATTCAAAACTAAATACATAAATTATAAACGTTGTTGACTTATTTGAAAATTAATGGTGTTTCAATCTTCGGATATATATATATATATATATATAAAACAGATATAATGTATCCTCTATTAAAGTAATTCTATCGTTTTCAAATAAGCATTGCATAGGCAATTGTATTGTGTTTCTAACGCACAAAGTGATTTATTTTAGCAGGTGTAAATAGTAAACAATTCAATACATTATTATATTATGATACAGTACAGTACAGCCAATACCAAAAGATAAATACATACCGCTCTCTTATCGCATGCACTCGCTGCGCACCCACGGGCCCCAGTGGACAGTCTATCTGTTAGAATACTGTGATCAGTGAAGACTGAGAGCTGGGTGCACAGCTATGATCATATATACACAGTCAGTGTTACAGAGAACAATGCAAATGACGTGGCTTGCTTCTATAGGTCCAGACATCAGATGGGTCCAGGCTAAACAGGTCATAGGCTGATTCAATCTAAGGAATCCAAAGGTGGGGGTCATCTCTCCAGGGGATGAGCTCCTTTCTTCCCCCCAATGCTCCAGTTACAATTAGCATTTCATAGCCAGCATCATACAAAGGTTTATTCCCTAACATCAATAACTAGAGTATGCAATATGCAATCTCTTCGGCGATGGAACCGGACAGCTGCTATTGATTAGGGTTTCAATATGATACTAGGCATGATACCTTTCCTATAACCTGGACCTTGAATATCACTGAAGTGTACATATAATCATTATAAATATATATAGACTAATAATAAACCAAATACTATCTGCTCATAAATTACAGTGTAACGGAACCAATATGAATATGAATTATATAAATAACTAAATGTTGCAATGCGAGTGTGTGCATGCGTATTTTACAGTGCGATCGCACCATGCCACGTGTTACATGGTGTACGGATCTTTGTTACGTGGCGTACGGATCGCAATCACACTGCAAAACAATATTAACCAATATACTTTCGTTCATCCAATTATACGACTTTGACAGTCCACCCTTTGATAGTATAATAAACTATCACCTTAAAGATGTTATATGCAGGATCTCAGTACCACGTTTCATTGCTATGTAATGCAAATCCCCCTTGGGGTATGACTACGCTGTTTGTAGATCTAAACAAGTTATCATAAGAGAGAGTCTTAATCCTCAAAACGATTTCTTCTTTTACTATAGACCGTACATTTCTGGAGCTTGGAGATAACCTTTTGTATGCCCTTCAAGGGTGCAATAAAACACGTAATACATTATTTGGAAAGGTACAAGGTACAATAGAACATGTATCAGCTATACAGAATACTCTACTACAGTTCTTCAAGTTTAACAGGTTCTTTTGTCCAACGCATGTCTTTAAGCTCAGAATACATTTAAACACTTTATGTTCATCAATAGCATCATCCTATGTTTATCAATAATGTCATATACAATCTCCTTCAGCTTGCGTTAATATACACACTTCTAATAATGTCATCAGTTCTTTTCATCAACACTTGTGGGCGGGCTATTGTCTGTTCGTTCTTCTCAGTCTCCCAATACTCAGATTTAACAGTGATCGGCTTGCAAAGCATTGGGAGACTTCAGACTAAGGGACCTAGGTGTCGTACTTTTCCCCTAGTGACCTCCCAACCATAGTTCGGGTACCTCAAGAATATTTAGTGGGAAGAGAACTAGTCCTACTTGATATAATCACTGAGGTATGTGAGAGCACACCCAGCACTTTGTTTGCTCTTAAACCTTACCCTCCCAAGAAAGATAATCATTCTCAAGGATGCCTGCTCAAGTCTGAATATTACAGGACTGGCATCGCTGGGTGTACCTCTTTTTTTAACTATGGGGTCACCGTACTTACGGACGTAATGCTACTCAGACAATAGCCCCTCGCACTTTCTCCAAGGGTTTCCTAATTTTCCTTTACCCCTGAATTGAATAGAGTAATTGGCTGGACCGATTATGCTACTAACTTCTCCTTCATCCCCAATTCCTCAACATCATTACCTGAACCAGCCTCTGTCACCTGCTAATAATCAAAAGAATTGACCGTCCTGAGAAGAGAATGAAATGAGAGAACAAAAAACAGGAAAAACTACAACTTCATGCTGGACAACAGTCTTAGCCTATGGCTCAGGTGCTACTAACTGCATTAGAGGCCTTTCAGAACATACTCATGAGTGCCCTTGGACCCTTCTCTGAGAGTTGGCCCCTCTGCAGTGGGTGGAATGGGCACCAGTGTGTCTCTGCTACCCTTGAAGTGGTGATGCTGGTAGCCTACACCTGGTACTTGTCTGTCAAATAACCTGAGCCTAAGAAATTATTGCTCCACAACTTACTCTTCCGATCCAACATCCTGACAGTTAGTGTGACCTTTCAGGAAACAGTGTTTTGGACGTTCTTGGTTGCTGTCTCACTATTTACCTTCCCTCTCAAGGTCTAAACTAGTCTTTCAGTTACAATCTCATCTCAAGAGGGGTCAAGAACATCTCAAAAATCATCAGGTTAAGAGGCTACCCAGGAGTGATCTTTTGCTATTGGGGAAGGACTAGTGGCCGAAGCTATCAGTCACTTCAATCAAGTTCCAACTCTTATTCTATTCAATTCATTCTACCTAGTACCACTACTTTATGTTAACACTGGTTTATGGCTAATTGAAAGCAGTGGCGGATCCAGGGGGGGGGGCAATCGGGGCGATCGCCCCCCCCCCCTAGCAGGGGCTTGCTGCCGGCGGCTGCACAATATGTGCAGGTCCGCTCGGCAGTGACAGTGTGCTGCCCGGCTGCCCTCATTGTGTTTAAAACACAATCAGAGCAGCCGGGCAGCACATTGTCACTGCCGAGCGGACCTGCACATATTGTGCAGCCGCCGGCAGCCTTAAAGTCAAAAAGGGGGCGGGGCCTAAATCGCCCCCCTAAATCGCCCCAGGTAGGATACTTTTCTAGATCCGCCCCTGATTGAAAGTATGTGATTTGCTACCACTACTCATACATTATACATCTGTTATCAATAACCTGATACCCCTATCATCTATTATAACTCTAGGACTATCACATTGAATAACAAAAGCTTTGAGTATGACACAGTAATACATTAAACACATTTAAATACACCTTTACCCAGACATATTTCATTGGTACACCAGTGTATACTTGAGGATCCTGCATGGTGGTAATTGGATGACGTGTATTTGTTTTACCTGGAGGAAAACCCATCAGCAGGTGGGATATGGGATGGCTCTATTGGTATCATTATCCTGACATTCTCTTAATCAAGATAGGACGTTACCGTCCTACTAGCTTGAGACGAAATGTCTGGTGCACCCCAATATACTCTTACCAGCTTGCACATACCTTCTGTACCCAGCTGAGCCAGACCATTTTCTGCCTCCTCTGGGTCTGGGTGATACACTCTGGGAGCTACTGGTCTACCTTGTCCATCTCTCCAGGGTCTGCCAGACTCCTCACCACATCTCTTCACCTTCCAGATAGTTAATTCTTCAGGTAACACAAATCTTCATATATTAACCAATATGTGTATGCGTGAATGTGTGTGTGTGTTCACATTTAAAAACTAAAACAATACAACGAAAAACAAAACAAAACATAGATTTGTTAGCTGTCACATAAAACTCTGCTGTCTATTTGACAGCTATGTTCGCCCTGGTGTGACAGCCATGTATGGTCGTGTGTGTAAGTGTGGACTTTACTAGCAGTTACTTCAGTTGGTAACTGTGTCACTGTATAAAGTCCTCTATGTAGTGTCCTAATCATGTGCTGGTATTGCTATAAAAAGATTTTTCAGTCAACTCAACATCGCCCCCTAGACTAGAAAAATGCTGAAGGCCAATGTATATCAATCGATTTTCCCTCTGCCAACTCACATGCCCTTCTCAGTACCTTACATTCAGCTACTTGACTAAGTGAGAAAGACAAAGGGGTCTATTTCTATAACACTTTCTACAAATATAACAGTACCCAGTACATGTCAGTTTAACAGTGAAAAATATAAAACACGAAAATTCTACATTTTCTAGGGTTTCACATTATGTCGTATCTTGTGGCACAAATCCTACTCCAATATTATACACAGAGATGCTTATCTGTATGCTTAACCTCTAGCATTCTTCTGTCCTTCTGTCCTCCCCACCCTTTGTGCATCCATATAAAGGCACATTTTTGTACAGGAGGCACGAACCAAAACAAAAACAAAAAACAAAACAGATATGCAATCTATAAAACATGAATCGTATTTCCACAACAGAATCTTTCTGCTTAAAATCAGCAGTTTCTATACACATGAAAACACAACCCTGACTGTTTCTGTAACTCATGTCAATCTAGTGTGTGTATCTCTGAATTTGTCTTATGTAAAAAAAATTAAATATGTCTTAGCCCCATTGATGAGACTGTGTCTGTTTTTTTATCTCTACCAGAGCAGAGAGAAAGAGAGAGAGAGAGAAAGAGAGAGAGAGAGAAAGAGAGAAAGAGAGAGAAAGAGAGAGAAAGAGAGAGAAAGAGAGAGAAAGAGAGAAAAAGAAAGATAGAGGGGTACTAGCATAGATGTAAAGAATGAGAAATAAGAAAGCAATGAATAATAGGAATACAAAGATTTGAATACAAACCTTACACAGAAAGGGAGATTTTACAACACAAATGACAGCTGGATTGGACTCTATGGGAAAATGGCTGTATTCATTCCATTAATCCCCTTAGCTATATGCTAACTATGACCCCTCCCCATACTTGACTAGGGGGTCTTTAAACCAACCGTGCAATCCAGTGTCGTCCGTCATTTGTTCATTAAGAACTCGGTATCACATTGACTACATACCGTTTAAACGAACTTCCTAACTTATGGCAGAGAAATATAGAAGTTAACTCTTGATGACTCATCTGAAATACATAAAACGATATTTTTGGAGAAAAGTATGTACATACTTCATTTTTGGATAATGATTCTCAGCCAAACAAATTATCATGAGACACTGCAGCTTAAAACAAAGAGTGTTCCAATTGTCTATTGTTAATTAGTCTTTCAAGAGTAATCTTTCTATTTCTCTACCTCACCCTTTTAAACACTAAGTCTATATTTCTTTCGTGTACCCTTTATCTGTAAGAGGAACACAAGATAGTTATCTCAAAATAGCAAACAAAACAAACATTTCCATTCTTTACCATCGGCCAGTGATTAGGAAACCAAGCATTTGACAACATAAAACAAACAAACAAAATCAACACAGATTACCTTTTAAATCAGTTTTTTTTTCTTTCTAAACCTGCACACTGATACTTACCACAGATTAAACCCCACCTGGTTGTAGGACTACAGGTCTGACCTGAACTCTAGGGTTGGCTATAGTTCTCCCTCAAGGCATTGGCTGTTATGAGGTGTACAGGCAACTGTTGAGAAGCCTCTGAGACTTGTGTGCGCTGTCTCTGTGGGTGTCTGTGTGATTCCCCCTTAGATGGGCCAAGTCTCTTTGCTTCCGCTCTTGTCATTGTACAGTCCTTTGCTTGGTGTTCCGTTTTAGCGCATCTAAAACACTTCCTCAACTCATGTTGTTTCTTTTCCTTAAACCAGGTGCTATTATGCTGTGGTTGTGTGTGCAGTCCCTCTAGTGTTGGGATACTTACCATCCTTACCCTATCACTTAGTGCTTTTTTCTCTTTACATATATGTTTATCATGTTCTATAACTGACTCTCTGAGAACACTTACAGTACTTCCTCTCCAGTATGGTAATGAAGTTTGTACCCTTCTTTTCAAGTTTTCCCTGAGGCCATCCATTAGAACTTTAACAGCAACCTCGCTGTAGTGTACATTATCCTTTATGTCTGATACCCCAGTATATTTGGCCATTGCTATTAGAGCCCTGCAAAAATAGTCTGTTGCATTTTCACTGTCCTTTTGTTTGATAGTAAAAATTTTACTCCAGTCCACTATCACTGGAAAATATATAGCCAATTGTGTGATTATACGTCTAATATTGTCCTGATTATCATCCTCGGTTAAGGATTTATCCTCTTCAAAATACAATTCTAAATTAACTTTTGTATATCAGTATTGAGAGGAAGACAAGCCTTCAACATTACTCGCCAATCGTTATTAGTTGGCTCGTACACATTACCATAATATCAAATGAACTTCTGACATTTGGTCAAATCTTTCCTAGGATCAGGGAAATCAGACAAAATTGAAAATATTTCAGACCTAGTCCATGGATCATGCTTTGCTACATGTTTTAAGGGAACGTCACCATCTCTGTCCGCTTTCCCATTGGGAACTGCTGTTGTGCAGACAGGATGTAAGTCTACCAAATCACTATGTTCTGAACTAGTTGCTGAAATTGCTGCTGCAGTACAATGGATGTCTCCCCCTGTGATAACCTTTACATTATTCTCACCACTTTCAGCCGCTGCCCCTGCTGGTGGGATTGTTCCTTTTCCTTGTCCGTGTGGTGCCCCCTTCATATTACCAGCATGAGCAATGGCCGAAATGACGGTGGGTACATTTCTTTCTTCTGAAAGATTAGTCTTAACATTACTTAAAACAACATACAAGTTACTAGTTACAGTTTTCACATTTTTGGTATTGGCTGTACTTTCTGCCCCGACCGAATTTGTCAGGGGCGTGCTTGTGCTCAGTTCTCCACACTTTGCAACGCACACTTCCGTAACGCTGATTTCCGGTACGCTGATTTCCGCTGCGCGCGCACTTTTTGCCACACTTACTTCCGCTGTGCATATGCTGCTCTGCCACGTGTTACCTTCCATTTGCCACGACTTTAAACAATCATCATGTTTATTTCTCACTTCCGTTGACTTAATCAACCATACTTTATCTTTTACGTTATTTGTTACCTCTGCATTAAAACTCCCTATTGTTGGGAAAGGCCTAACACACTCTTTGGTCATCTCGACCCCTGTGTCGCAATAAGTCGTTGCGTATGCACCATATTTATTACACATACGAAACCTTGCTGAATCCCTAAGGCAGTGGTTCCCAAACTTTCTCGGTTCAAGGCACCCTTAGGGTCACCATAATTTTTCCAAGGCACCCCTAAGCAAAAATAATTACCAGGTAGTCCCGTTTTTTAAGTAGTTGGGTCAAAATGACGTAAGATGTATTTAGACCCCTTCACCATCACATTGTGCCTCTTTATCACTGCGCCCCTTCGCCAACTCACACCCTGTGTCCCCCTCTTCGCCATCTCACACCCTGTCCCCCCCTTCAGCGTCTCACTCTGCCCCCCCTCCTTCAGCGTCTCTCTCTCTCTCTCTCTGTGTCCCTCCTTCAGCGTCTCTCTCTCTCTGTGTCCCTCCTTCAGCGTGTGTCTCTCTCTCTCTCTCTCTCTGTCCCCCTCCTTCAGCATCTCTCTCTCTCTCTCTCTGTCCCCCTCCTTCAGCGTGTCTCTCTCACTCTCTCTCTGTCCCCCTCCTTCAGCGTGTGTGTGTCTCTCTCTCTCCCTCCTTCAGCGTGTCTCTCAGGGGCAAACGCAGGATTTGTAGAGGGGGGTTTCCACACCACGCCACCAGTTGGCGTGACCAGCATGTATGGGGGTGTGGCTATAATTTTAGACAGTGCTTGGCTGCTCACCAACTCTTCCTATCCCCAAAATATACATGGGCAATGCTACATGCACTACTGTTTGGTGCACACCGCTCTCCCTTTTCAAGCAGAGCTGTGTGAAGCGGGAGTAGGGTCCAGGCACCTCAATTATACAGGGTCCCTGGCTTGGAGGGGGGTTTCTAGGGACTAGGAAGCCCCCCCTCAGTTTGCCTATGACAGAGAGGTAAGAAGTATGGCGTAGGTCCCCCGACAGAGTGCTATAGTAGACTGACTGGGTGTACCCCCTGGCCTGAAAGAATGAGGGGACTTTGTTTATCGTTTTAACGTAGGAGGGGCATTGCAGAGCTTTCTCTTCATTCTAAGTGCTGCACTGCAAACCAGCCCATGATCCATTCCTCTTTCCCACCCCCTTGGTACCTGCAATGGATCAGTTCAATGAAAAGTAAATGCGAGCGCGCACTCAGGCGCCTCACGTTAGGACCACATGCAAATAAGAAATGTTGTTCTGCGGGAAGAGACAATAAAATTATATGTAACAAGTGGAGCAGGGGCATTTATGGGGCTTTGTCAGGTTTTCTGGTGCAGGACTCGAGAGGGCAGTCTAGTGCTGGACACACCCCTTGCATAGCTGGGTCATTCATCCCCTGGCGGTGCCGCACATTGAGCCCCTGACAGGGACAACCTGTGACCCACCAGCAGTTTGCAACATGCAACAGTAGCTGCAGACTGAAGAAAGGCCATGGTAACGCTGGGGTTGTACTTACTGGTGAAAGATACTGGATAATACAGAAAGACACAGAGGTAAGAAGTATGCCCCCCAAGCACATATACTCTGTCCCCCTACTGCAAGCCGCATCCAATACACTGATGTCATGGATAAGGTGGACATTATCCAGGCTGTGAAGAATGACCATAGCAGGAGTCCAGCAGTCCCAGATGTAAAGGTGGATGCTGACACCACTACTCCCAATAATATTCGGCTCATCTCAACATATATGACAGGAGAGTCCCGTGTACGTTACCGAGTGTCCCAGGTGAGCGCCTGCAGCTGCTCTGTGCTGAGCTCGGACAGATACAGATCATCGCCGCCCTGAGACTCAGTCCTCACACTCTCCGCGTCAGTCTCCGCCATAGTTGTCAAGGTAATCTGATGACATTGCACGTACTGGCGCTGACATCAGCACGTAGGACGATCCGCTGTTTCTATGGTAATCGAGTCCGGATTACCCGCGCGCCAATCACATTGTGCCCAGAGCAACCATGAATACTGTCATGTACTGTATACGCCCGGCAGTCAGTGAGGGCTAGGATCCGGTGCTGGATGGGTACGTTTTTTCTTCTTTTTTTTTTGGAGGATGATCGCGGCACCCCTGTGACAGCGCCGCGGCACCCCAGGGAGCCGCGGCGCACACTTTGGGAACCGCCGCCCTAAGGCCTTCTTTAGGCAGTAAATTGGCCATCTCTAGCGTATGCTTAGCACCCATGTTGAACAGTAGGGTTCCAGGAATATCACACTATCCTGCCACAAAAATAGGGTTCCAGAAATATCACAATATCCTGCCACTAATTTCAACACTCTGCTACCCGCAATCTACCGCTAGAGATATTTTACTGGCCCGTGAACGTATTTGCTACAAGCCGCGTCCACTCGCTTCCTCTCGTATTGAACGTGGACTCCTAATACAGAAATATCAATGTGGACTAAAGGGTTATCAGCTCCTCGATTACCCCTGACTCTCCAACAAAATCTGTTGAGTTTATTAAGCCCGGCAACATCCGGTAAAGTCAATTACCAGCCTTACCACGTAATTCCTCCCCGTTGCTCCCAAGTCGCAATCCCGGCTTTCATTATTCTGCCACAATATAGGGTCCCAGGAATATAACAATATCCTGCCACAATATAGGGTTCCAGAAATATCCGTGCCATGCGGTGCAATCGCAACGCTTACAGATACTGATTATCAGTAAATGATGCGATTACCTTTGGGTGCACGTCCCCAGTATACCTGCCTTGTATACCGTACACCAGTTGGGCACCTGCCTCGTCAGACAGCAACTGATACTCTATTTAACAATAGATCAAAAAAACCTTAGTGTATTTAAAATCAACAAATCACACGACATACACCTTTTCTGCGCAAAAAATCAAAAAGTTCCCAACAATAGTAATAATGTTCCAGAGGTAACAACTGATTATACTATGCATGTATAACAACTATCAAAACGATTGTTTAACCACGTGGCAATATTACCGGAAGTACACATACTCAATGCAGGAAATACACATACTCTATGCAATGCAATACCCTTTAAAACGCAAAACGACAATAAAAAGAAACATTTTTCTTTCTTGTCCCTAGATTCAAATTAGCGTTCCTTCAGTCTATGCAACAACGGACATTCGGTTTCGCAACACAAAGTGAACCACAGGTCTTAAACACATTGCGTTTTTCCCCGTATGAGACGCGTCCGTCAACCCACCCTTTGTTGAGGAACTGAATATCGTAAGAGTTGCATACCTGCCGATAACGTAACTCACCTCCGAGCCCCCAAATTATTAAAGTAATTCTATCGTTTTCAAATAAGCATTGCATAGGCGATTGTATTGTGTTTCTAACGCACAAAGTGATTTATTTTAGCAGATGTAAATAGTAAACAATTCAATACATTATTATATTATGATACAGTAAAGTACAGCCAATACCAAAAGATAAATACATACCGCGCTCTTATCGCATGCGCTCGCTGCGTACCCACGGGACCCAGTGGACAGTATATCTGTTAGAATACTGTGATCAGTGAAGACTGAGAGCTGGGTGCACAGCTATGATCATATATACACAGTCAGTGTTACAGAGAACAATGCAAATGACGTGGCTTGCTTCTATAGGTCCAGACATCAGATGGGTCCAGGCTAAACAGGTCATAGGCTGATTCAATCTAAGGAATCCAAAGGTGGGGGTTGTCTCTCCAGGGGATGAGCTCCTTTCTTCCCGCCAATGCTCCAGTTACAATTAGCATTTCATAGCCAGCATCATACAAAGGTTTATTCCCTAACATCAATAACTAGAGTATGCAATATGCGATCTCTTCGGCGATGGAACCGGACAGCTGCTAATGATTAGGGTTTCAATATGATACTAGGCATGATACCTTTCCTATAACCTGAACCTTGAATATCACTGAAGTGTACATATAATCATTATATACATATATATATAGACTAATAATAAACCAAACACTATCTGCTCATAAATTACAGTGTAACGGAACCAATATGAATATGAATTATATAAATAACTAAATGTTGTAATGCGAGTGTGTGCGTGCGTATTTTACCGTGCGATCGCACCATGCCACGTGTTACATGGCGTACGGATCTGTTACGTGGCGTACGGATCGCAATCGCACGGCATAACAATATTAACCAATATACTTTCGTTCATCCAATTATACGACTTCGACACCTCCCATACAAATATTTGTCCTGTAATTAATTATATAGCAAAAAATAACTTAACACTTACTTAGAAAATATGTCCATTAATATATCACTCTTCACAATGGTTTGAAGTAATCCAGTGATAAATAATACGTTGCATACAGTAAGCAATATAGTGTCCACTATAAATAAATAAAATGATTTGATCTTTTTTGTATGTGAAAGTCATCTTTATTGATGCTCTTGTGCCCTGGAAACTGTTCACACACTAATGTAATTGTCATATACACATTAACGTGACTTTCTATGATCTGACTAATGTTAGTTTATCTTACTAATGTAGAAAGCTATTTAGTACAGTTTAGGCGCCATCTGCTGGAAATATAAGATCTGTAGTGAGAAACACCATCAAATAAAAAGTCAAATGGAAAGTAAGGTAATATAATAGACCTATGAAGAGTATAAATCCAGAATAATTCAGGTGCAAAACATTGTCTAAAAAGTTGTCCAAAAAGTTGTTTATAGACATTATTGAAGTTTAGCATTGCACGTTGTTATTATGTAGGATTACCAAGCCAGCCACTTAAATCTGAACAAACACATGAAATATACATGCTGCATTTGAATTAATTCAGAATTATGCTGCAGGTTCGCCAACCAGGGCTCATTAAAAATGAAACTTGGCCGTCGTAATCATTGTTTATTTATAAAGCACCACAAAACTCTGCAGCGCCGGGCAGTCGGTAAAACAAAGCTTAAAACCCCCTAAAACTGATGTGAGTGAGCTCTCTGTACAGTGCTGTGGATTTAGTGGTGCTGTATAAATCATACTTGCCAACTGTCCCGGAATGTCCGGGAGACTCCCACATTTTGTGAGAGTCTCCCGGACTCCCAGGTGAGTGTGGCAATCTCCCGAATTCTGCCCACTTCAGTAGGAAGTGCCCCACTTCCTAGTGAGGTGGGCAGAATTAGGTCCCAAATGCCGCGATTCCCGGTGAATCGCGTACCGCCACGGTAAGTGGGTAAGTATGATATAAATAGCTGATGATGATAATGATGATGATGATGATGAGATCATTCATAGAAACATACAAGGTTGCTGGAGAAAGTGCAGACATTAAACTGAGGGAAGAGAGGGCCCTGCTTGTCAAAGTTTACAATCTAGAGTTAGAGTGAAATTCTTGGACATTAGGGAAAAGGATGGCAGCTCATGGTTCCCAGAGAGAGTAGTAGCAGGTGGGGGTAGGTCAGGCGACAGTGATGAGGTGGATTTTATCAGAGTGCTTGAAAGATTGAAGGTTGGTGCGGGTCTGGTCAGCCTGTGTAGAGAGTTCCATAGGAGGAGTCTTGGAGGCAGTAGTGAGAGGTGGTAACTAGTGAGGAGGGAAGCTGTAGGTTACACGCAGGTCTAAGAGGGCCGGCGGGTAAGTATCTTGCAAATCAAAATAAACATTTAAATGCATCCACATGAAGATACAAAGTGCGCCAAGATACTCTTAAAGCCATTGGAAGGGGTCCGCATTTTTTCCTGACCTGATTTCTCTTAGAAATTTAGAATGGGCTGGGGCTGTAACATTATGAAAGGGCTTTCCCTTTCATATTGTGGCCAGCACAGCCTGGTATTGGTTGATTACCTTCATCATCAGCACGGATCTTTGCTCCAGGATAGAGACAGCAATAGATACACCAGCTCACAAGCGTATCTGCTGCTGTGTCCACCTCTAAGTAGAGAGCAATTTAATCAACATGCCTTTATTGTGCTCAGCCTACACTTGTACACCTCTTCCCTCCCAATGTTCCATCTCTCTAGGCATAAGGGAGGTACATTGTTCATGTGCATGAGCAGTATGAAAATGAAAATGTGTATTTCACCTGAAATACATGCCTTGCTTCTATTTCTAAATGAAGCCCAATATGTAAATTACAAAGGGCCTGATTCATTCAGGAAAGTTAAGCAAAAAATTGAGTAAGTTTTCTTACACAACTTTTGTGGACAAAACCATGTTGCAATGCAAGGGGTGCAAATGAGTTTACTATTATGCACATAAGGAAAATACTGGCTGTGTTTTTCATGTAGCACACAAATACTTGATAGTTTATTTGTACACTAAAATTTAAAGTTGATCTAGGACATGTCCTACCCCAACTATAAAATCTGCCATCACATTTTAAATTTACCTCCCCCTCCAATGCAACATGGTTTTGCCTTACTTGCTTAATTTTCCTTAACTTTCCTTAATGAATCAGGCCCAAAGTAAATAATTAGTAAAAATAGTAATTAAATATTTTTCAAAACATTTGGGGGTCTTTTTTTTAAGCTGCGATGAGCCAAAAATCTTGAGGAAACAGCTGTGTTCATAGAGGCAGTATTGAGTAGCTGGATAGCACTCCTAGCTCAGAGGCTGGAGAATCAGAGAAGACTGGAAGCACAGGATGTACCACGGTGTCAGGATACCTGGTAGATTCGGGAGGCACAAGACACTAGACGAATCACAGATGACAACAGCCTCGGACTGGCCTGCCGGCCAGCCGGGCTGTAGACCGGTAGGCCCAGCCGCGATTAAGCCCCGCCCCCTCCGACATTGGGGCGGAGCTTGCAGGGAGCACCTCGTAGACGGTCGTCTGTGTAAGAAACACACTACCGCGCAGGCGCAGAGAGCCGTGCCTTGGCTCTCTGCGCCTGCGCGGTAGTGTTTTGTGAACTTCAGCAGGGGAGGAGGACGGAGTTTCTACCGCGGCTGTCTTCTTGTCACTAGCCGCGCCGCCCAGAGGAGCAGGATGCCGGAGCTTTTCAAGGTAAGGTAAGTGGCACCTCTTTTTTTTCCCCCTCTTTGTACTGCAGTCTGCAGGTACTGTTAAATTGCACACAGATAGCTGACTAGCATTCACCATAAGTGTGTACAATGCTCTGGATCTTAGGAAAAAGCTATAAAGGGTTAAGTAAAATCAGCAGTGATTAGACTCCTTTGTTGACATTTATTGTGGGAGTCTATTACATTCAGAATTTGTGGAGCAACAACCAATGTGAGGTCCAGAAGTAATGCGTAGCACCTCACTCCCTGCCAATCGAGGAGCCAGAATTGGGAGTGCCCAACCTGTACCCAGAAGCCTCCACAGGAGGGGGATCCAGGTTAACCAGTACTAGCAAGAGGTTACGACTCATGCTGTACCAACAAGATGCAGAGGCTGCAAGGACCAGATATCTTTTTCCTCATTGCCTGTGAGCCTTGTATAAGCGTGTGCCCCAAAAACAGGCTGTCATTGGAGCAGGACTGCCTTGCTGGCTGTAAGAGGGGGAGAATGCTAGTAACCACAGGACTGTGCCCAGGGGTTGGCTAAAGAGAGACTGATAATTATAACGTATTCAGTTGTTATGGTATAATTGTTTAACCTTTTAATAAAAAGTACTATAGCTCCGTTGTGTTAAATAAACTTAAGTTTTCATTATTCAGATGTTTGCCTGGATGTGAAAATACCAGTGTACACAATTAATGAAAAACTTTTGTTTTATACATCACGGAAACATTATCATTGTAAAATTCTGTAGATGGTTTAGCCAAACGGTATTGTCACAAGGCTTAGCAAGAGAGTTCCCCTGCTTTGGTTCTATACACTGTTAAAAACACCACAACTCCTGGGAAACAATAAAGAATATATATGTATATATAGTGTGAATTGAGAGTACTATAGCTGCACAGAGAACACTAAATGCTGAGTTGGTTTGGGTCTATAGTTGAATGTGGGGCTGAGTGTGGGGAGGAGGCTGAGTGTGGGGAGGGGGGCTATCTATTAAATGTGAATATTAATTATTTAATGCTAGGAATGGTAGTGGGAAATGGCTGTATTAAACGTAAATGCTATTGATTTATTGCTGGGGCCGTTTGGAGGGAGGGTAATAGGTTTATTTATTAAATGGGAATACTATTAATTTAATGTTGGGGTTGGTTGGACGGAAATAGATCTATTTATCAAATGTGAGTGCTATTACTTTAATGTTGAGGCTGGAGAGAGGCCTAATTATTAAATGTGGGTGCTGTTGATTTAATGGCAGGGATGGTTGGCGTTTCTAAATGTACCAATTATTTTTTCCAAATAGGGCCCTCAACATTCCAGGATGCAGACAAGCCGCAACTAAAGAAACCAGCAGCCACAGGTGGTAAAAGTGACAACAACAGGTAGGACAGTCTGTCAAATGTTCTGAGTCTAGTGTAGGCTTGGCTAACCTGTGGTACTCCAGGTGTTGTGAAACTACAAGTCCCAGCATACCCTTCCAGCAATAAGCTGCTATATATTGGCAAAGCATGCTGGGACTTGTAGTTTCAAAACACCTGGAGTGCCACAGGTTAGCCAAACCTGGTCTAGTGGGACAATCCTGATTTTTGGTGACTGTTCTGCCCAATCTAAGAGGCAGGTCAAGACTGTGTATTCTTTATACACACACTGCATTCTTTATATACTACACTAAGGTGCTAGCTGTCCTTTGTGGGCTGACCGCTCCCCCTCTAGTGTCTGGTCCCGCCTCTATGATGGCTGACCACACCACCTCTGGTGGGCCCCTAGTGTTGCATTCCCGGTGGGCCCTTCATGCCCCAGTCCGACACTGGATGACAAGATACCTGGTTTACTCAGGAGACATGAGGCACAGGATGAACCATGGTAGATAGGACTCGAGATCTTGTCAGGAGGCTTGAGGTACTGGATTGATCACAGATAGCAGGATACATATCCCTCTCTTTCACCGACTGACTCCTTTTTCTCCTCCAAATTGAGGCTATCAGACTTGACATCTCCTCCTTGGACCATTCTCCTACCACCTTCATTGCTATGCTTTCCTCTAACAACCAACTCTGGTGCTCCTTCTGCCCTACCTCAGGTAAAGAAATTCACTCCCACATTCTTTCCTCTCCCCTTTCTACCTGCCACCTGAATTCCATCCCCTCTCACCGCCTTCGCTCCCACTCCCTTATTGCATGCTCCTATCTAGCTTACCTCTTCAATCTCTCACTCTCCACTGGCACTGTCCCCTCTTCCTTTAAACACACCATTATCTCTCCCATTCTCAAAAAAACCCACTCTTGACCCCACCTCACTCTCTAACTACCGCCCTATCTCACTTCTCCTCTTTGCCTCTAAATTACTTGAGAGGGTAGTCTGCAACCGCCTCACTAGGTACCTCTTGAACAACGCCCTCCTTGACCCTCTCCAATCCGGCTTCCGCCCCCTCCACTCTACTGAAACTGCCCTGCCCAAAGTTACTAATGACTTTCTCTCAGCCAAATATAAGGGTCACTTCTCCCTGCTCATCCTCCTGGACCTTTCCATGGCTTTCGGCACAGTTGACCACCCCCTCCTGTTGCATACCCTTCTTTCTCTCTGCATCTCTGGCTCTGTCTATGCCTGTTTCTCCTCCTTCCTTGTCAAATGCTCCTTCTCTGTTTCCATTTCTGGTTCTCTCCCCTCTGCCCTCCCTGTATGAGCTCCTCAGGGCTCGGTTCTTGGAACTCTACTCTTTTCGCTATACACTACATTCCTTGGGTGATCTCATCATCTCCTTCGGTCTCCAACATCACCTTTACTTAAGACACCTCTGCCTCTTCAATTATGCCAGGGCTTCAAGTCCCTCTGCCTGCTCAGTTGTGGATCGTTTAGCTTCCTGTGCTGCAGATCATCTCACCCGCCTGATATCCAGCTCACAAGCATCTCAGCTTTACCTGGACTCTGGACAACTTGTGCATACAGTCCATTTCACCTACCCAGTATCCAGCCTCGACAGCTGTGCTGCCACTTCCAGTCTTTCCTAACACAAGTACCCACTCTCTCTTTAATTCAACATCTTCTCCAACTGGTCTAGCTTAGTGGCCACTCGGAGAATTGTGACCTGCTGGGCAAAAGCAGCAAGTCCAAACCTTCTTGTAGGGGTCCCTAGCAAACACCTGTGACTTGTTAGATTCCGCGCCTCCCTGCAAGGTTGTGAAAAACCAGGCAGGCCGCAAGGATCCAGCGGACCCGTATATTTGTGACAACTTATCTTAGTAGAAAGGCCATAACGAGGGTGGTGCAACCAGGGCAGATTTGCCATTAGCACTACTGGGAATTTTCCCGGTAGGCAGTTGGCCCCAGGGAGCCGGCTGATGCATTTCATACATTTTGAATTGTTTCTCAATTTATAAACATTATTTATATTTCAGGCTTGAGGGGGTCTGGGCAGGGGCACCCTCAGCTGCGCACGAACATCTACTGCAGGAACAGATGATTGGCTTCCTGACTTGGAGCAGTGGCTGCTGTGATTGACCTGACCAGATGTCACTCTTTAAAACTGATCCTCTCTTTACCATCTTGTTAATGCAGCCAATCATAGCAGCTCCAGTTAAGAGGCAAAAAAAACAGAAATCAGGGTGAGGGGAGAAGAGGAATAGCGGGGAGATTAAAGAAGAAAAGGCAAATTCTAATGGAGGAAGAATAGAAGAATAATAAAGGGTGGCAGAAGAGCTGGGAGAGCATAGAAAGCTGGAGAAGGAAAATTACAAGGGAAAGAATTAAAGGATAGAGGGAGTTGTCAGAGAGGTAGCTATTGAGGCGGTTGTAGACAAGCTGCTCAAGTATTTTGGAGGTAAAAGGAGACTAGAAATGGGTCGGCAGTTAGAGAGTGAGGTGGGGTCATAATTGAGTTTTTTTTAGGAATGGGTGAAACAAGAGCATGTTTAAAAGATGAGGGGAAGATTCCAGTGAAGAGTGACAGATTGAAGAGGTGAACAAAATTGGGAGCAGACAGTGGGGGAGCGGGAGTGAAGGAGGTTAGAAGGGATGGGCAGGCTAAGGGTGGAGAGGATAATATAAGAGAATGGGCGGAAGGAGCACAAGAGGTGGTGGATGGAGGGCGAGGAGGGTGCAGTGATGGGAATGCCAGAAGAGTGGTGGAAGGAGAAGATTTTGTGTCTGATAGCCTCATTTTTTGAGGTTAAAAAAGGAGGCAAAATTAGTGGCAGTAAGGGAGGATAGGAGGGGAGTAGGGAGTGGGAAAGGAGTGTGTTGAAAGTGGCAAAAAGACAGCATGGATTGGAGGACTGTGAAAAGATGAGAGACTTGAAGAATGATACTTTAGTGAGGGAGAAGGTGGAACTGTAAGATGACAGGATGAACTTGAAATGAAGGAAGTCAACATTGGAACAAAATTTTCTCCAGTGGCGTTCGGCCACTAAAGTGTAAATGTGCATTTTTGAATGAGCGCGGTAAGTTTAGAGTGCAAAGGTTGGGATTTAGACAGACCAGAAAAGGCAGGGGCAGAAGAGTCAGGAGTGGTGATTAGGGTGTGGTTGTTGAGAGAAGCCGCTTAGTTGGGGCAGGTAAGGGTGGATAGAGGGCAAAGGGGAGTTTCAGAAAGAGTACATTTATGGGAGAAGACAAGGACAAGGGAGTTACTAAGACAGTGGGTGGGGGAAGAGGTCTATTGTGAGAGGCCAAAGGGCAGGGGCAGGCTGGGCTGGGTGGCAGGAGGGTATCTGCTCCCCGGGCCGGTCCCATATTGTGCTACTTTGGGCTGGGTGACTGGGCCATCTGCATTTTTTTTCTATTAAAATAGGCTGCTGAGTCGAATCTTTCCCCCTGGGCTAAAATTTGCCAGCCCTCCCCTGCCAAAGGGGGTAGGAAGATCAAGAAGTTTGATGGATTCTGGGTCTGTTGGGTTGTTGATGGGGATGTTAAAGTGACCGAAGATGATGGAGGTGAGGTCTGAGACGAGGTAATGGTGAAGAGGGAAAGAGCGAGAGAGAAAATGTATAGAGGGGCACTCAGAGGGTTTAATTATTGGTATAAAAGATCAAATTGAAAAGGATTCGTATATATATATATATATATATATATATATATATATATATATATATATATATATATATATAAAAACATAGCTTTATTGGTATCCATTAAAATACTAGAATTCCCCATATAGTATCTGGGGTTGGTGATAATTCACAAAATTAGCGAAAATATAAAAGATGTAAATGACTTGTAGTAACCAGAAATAAAAATGCTGTTAAGAAGCAGTATTACCTGCTATACTGTGATGCTATCTATCGTATCAGGTGTGGGTAGAATACCCTATATATATTTAGTCAAGATACCTATAATCTAAACCTATCAGTGACATATTAATCCTTCCACAAAGGAGGGAAGTCTATGAGTATGTAAATATAATCCCTTTAGTAATGGGTGTCAATGTAGAGACACATTTATAAGTATGGTCACTCTAATTAGAGTTAAAGGGACAAATCAGAATGTACAGTTTCCTGTGATCAGCTGTTCCGTATTGTGTAAGAATTAAGTAGATGGAATAAGCTATTCCTAGATAACACCTATACAGTACTATTTGGTATTGCGTACTATATCTATAGTTATAAGGACTTAGGTGATAATATTACTCTGGTTTTGTTACCCAGCAGTAATAGATTCAAAAGCCTGCTGTAAATTGCTTTGCATAATAGGAAGAGGGTTGCTTTTGTTACAGGGAATTCCCTGTAGAGGACCCTGTCAAACAGCTGCTGATACCCGCGACTGATAGCATTAACCTATCTGACCTGTTACGGAATGTAGATTGTATTCTTAGTAGCCCCCTAACATGAGCCAAATATTGTATAGAGAAAAGCACTGTAGGTAAGAGTAATCTTAAGGTTGACAAGACAGCATAACACAGAAACGCCTAACGCGCGTTTCGCTAATTGGCTTTATCAAAGGCAAGCCGAGGCAGCCCGATAGTGTCCTATTTAAAGCGTATAGCCCCGCCTTCAAATGATGTCAGTGTAGATGACGTTTTGAGGTAACCAGGGGTGGAGTTACTTGAGTGACAGGTATATTGAACAGTGTTGTAACAGCGTTATTATGAATACGCTGTGAATATACACAGGACTTACAGTAACAGAGATTGTTTATTTATCAGAGGAAATACATTCTAGGTTAATATAGAGGTAAGACAGTGATCTATAAAAATAAATACAAATTGCATGGTTGATCAAATATTTGAAGTAATCGAAAATAAGATTACTTAATTATCAGATATAGTAAACAGCATGTGTATAAACGTTATTATGAATACAGCATTATTATACATTTAACTGGTAATTTGGTTTGTGTCTTCATTAAGAGAGGTACATTGTTAGATGGTATCATTATAAAACAGTATCATCCATAAGAGGTAAGTATGGATTGCTCAGATGATCAAGTATTTTGTGTTAAGTTCAATGTGATTGTAAAAAATTAATAAACAAATTTTTTTATATACCAAATGGAATGTGTGTGGTTATTTTAATTGAATTCGGTAATAATAACCATTAACGCAGTATGTGGAACAATAACAATGGTTCTAAGTGATGTGGAAAAACAACAATTCAAAAAGTAGAATGTGTTAAAAAGGATTATATATTAAGAAATATTACTATATTTACTTTGGATATAATTCGGTATACAGTTACCTTTATCCCTTTGTAAAAAATTCTCTACACATGAACTTTGGATACGATAGAACTGTATAATACATTAAGTAAATTATCACTTTTATTTCACTAAGTTTTTATAAACACCACAGTCAACAACATTACAAACTTTATATTTTTTGATCTATTCACAATAAGTATTTTGCCATCCAATTAATTAGTTCACTTAATAAAACCAAAGTAAATATAGTAATATTTCTTAATATATAATCCTTTTTAACACATTCTACTTTTTGAATTGTTGCTTTTCCACATCACTTAGAACCATTGTTATTGTTCCACATACTGCGTTAATGGTTAATATTACCGAATTCAATTAAAATAACCACACACATTCCATTTGGTATATAAAAAATTTTGTTTATTAATTTTTTACAATCACATTGAACTTAACACAAAATACTTGATCATCTGAGCAATCCATACTTACCTCTTATGGATGATACTGTTTTATAATGATACCATCTAACAATGTACCTCTCTTAATGAAGACACAAACCAAATTACCAGTTAAATGTATAATAATGCTGTATTCATAATAATGTTTATACACATGCTGTTTACTATATCTGATAATTAAGTAATCTTATTTTCGATTACTTCAAATATTTGATCAACCATGCAATTTGTATTTATTTTTATAGATCACTGTCTTACCTCTATATTAACCTAGAATGTATTTCCTCTGATATATAAACAATCTCTGTTACTGTAAGTCCTGTGTATATTCACAGCGTATTCATAATAACGCTGTTACAACACTGTTCAATATACCTGTCACTCAAGTAACTCCACCCCTGGTTACCTCAAAACGTCATCTACACTGACGTCATTTGAAGGCGGGGCTATACACTTTAAATAGGACACTATCGGGCTGCCTCGGCTTGCCTTTGATAAAGCCAATTAGCGAAACGCGCGTTAGGCGTTTCTGTGTTATGCTGTCTTGTCAACTCTAAGATTACTCTTACCTACAGTGCTTTTCTCTATACAATACTTGGCTCATGTTAGGGGGCTACTAACATTCCGTAACAGGTCAGATAGGTTAATGCTATCAGTCGGGGGTATCAGCGGCTGTTTAACAGGGTCCTCTACAGGGAATTCCCTGTAACAAAAGCAACCCTCTTCCTATTATGCAAAGCAATTTACAGCAGGCTTTTGAATCTATTACTGCTGGGTAACGAAACCAGAGTAATATTATTACCTAAGTCCTTATAACTATAGATATAGTATGCAATACCAAATAGTACTGTATAGGTGTTATCTAGGAATAGCTTATTCCATCTACTTAATTCTTACACAATACGGAACAGCTGATCACAGGAAACTGTACATTCTGATTTGTCCCTTTAACTCTAATTAGAGTGACCATACTTATAAATGTGTCTCTACATTGACACACATTACTAAAGGGATTATATTTACATACTCATAGACTTCCCTCCTTTGTGGAAGGATTAATATGTCACTGATAGGTTTAGATTATAGGTATCTTGACTAAATATATATAGGGTATTCTACCCACACCTGATACGATAGATAGCATCACATTATAGCAGGCAATACTGCTTCTTAACAGCATTTTTATTTCTGGTTACTACAAGTCATTTACATCTTTTATATTTTCACTAATTTTGTGAATTATCACCAACCCCAGATACTATATGGGGAATTCTAGTATTTTAATGAATACCAATAAAGCTATGTTTTTATATATATACGAATCCTTTTCAATTTGATCGTTTATACCAATAATTAAACCCTCTTAGTGCCCCTCTATACATATTCTCTCTCGCTCTTTCCCTCTTGGACATATATGTTATAGTATATGAGGGTGCACCACACTCAGAAATTCATTATTTAAGTCACATTTGTGTTGACATTATTAAATATCTCTGTATGGGTTCACCCAGTGCGGTCTACAATTCTTTAGCGAGGTAATGGTGAAGCCAGGCAGCAAAATTATCAAGAAATTGGGAAGTGGGACCAGGGGGTGCGGTAGATGACAGACACAAATATGGATGGGGTAGAAGAGATGAATAGAGTGAACTTCTAAGGAGGAGAATGAAAGGAAGGGCTCAGGGGAGATAACATAAAAGGTACATTTGGGGGATAGGAGAATGCCCACCCTGCTGCCTTGGCAGTCATCAGGTCTGATGGAGTGGGTGAAAGAGAGGCCCCCATAGAGACACAGCAGGGAAAGCAGTATCAGTGGATAAAAGCTAGGTTTCTGTAATGACAAGAAGGTTAAGAGAGTTGATGAAAAAGTCATGGATATAGGATAGTTTGTTTACGCCCGCCCCCTGCAGCATTGGGACATCACGATGCTGTCAGTGGAGAGGATCTGTGAGGAGGCAAGGAAGACCATAATAAGAGAAGTGGGCAAGAAGAAAGAAGAAGCAGACAGAAGAAGAGAAGGTAATTAAATTACAGCAAAGACAACATGGGGTTAAAGGGGCTGGAGACAAAAAGAGTTGAGAGGTCGCTGGAGAGAAAAGGGGGAGAGAACGAGGGGGATCTGGAGAGAATAGCGGGTGGGGTTTATTTAGGGTGCCTTGGGTTGGAGAGAAGGGAGGATTTTTGTTGTGGTACACCAATACTATAAAATAATCAGTCATAAACTATAATTAGAAAAACTAAATTGGTAATCTATGAAAAGGTGGTGATTTATTAGCAATAATAGACTATTAAATGTCTGGAAAATATCTAATCCATCAATTTAATTTTAGGGCTGGTGGGAGAAATAGGCATTTTTAATAAATCTGAGTGCTAGTAATTAAAAAGCCTACTTATTGAACAAAAAAGTTACAGCTTTAATGTTCGGCTGGTTGGGGCGGGGGAGGGGGTGTAGGCTGTTCACACACTACTCGGCTTCCCAGGAGGTTCCCAGACAGCATGGCAGAGAGTGAAAGGGGGGAGCATAGCAGAGAGTGAAAATGGGAAGCACAGACAGCATGGCAGAGAGTGAAAAGGGGGAGCACAGACAACATGGCAGAGTGTGAAAGGGGAGCCAAAGCAGCATGGCAGAGAGTAAATAGGGGGAGCACAAACAGCATGGCAGAGTGTGAAAGGGGGGCCAAAGCAGCATGGCACAGGGTGATGAAGGTTGGCCAAAGCAGCATGGCACATGGTGATGAAGGGGGGCCAGGAGAAGGGGGGGCAAAAGCAGCATGGAGGGTGCAGTGTGATCATAAGGAGGCACAGCATGGTGATGAGGGTGTCAGACGCCGTCCCCGCTGATTCCCTGTCAGACGGGGAACGGACGTCTGATCCCTCCGTCGGCTGCCGCGGACTTCCGGATATCGGGCGCATGCGCCCTGGTCTCAGTACCGTTGCTAGGCAACGGGACGCTGCTTCAGTATCCGCTGCCGCCTCCGCTCTCCACCAATTACCTCAGTCTGGATCCTATTTAAACCTGCCTCTGGCGCCATTAGGGTGCCAGAGTAACAGGTTCACTACCAGTGTTCCTGGCTTCCACACTCCCTTGTTTTTCCCTGAGTATCCTGCTTCCTGTTTATCGTTGTGATCCGGCTTGTTGACCATCCTCTTTCTCTGTGTGACCCATTCTGTACCGTGACTTCGGCTTGGCGACTACTCTACTGGATTTCCCTTTTGTACCTGATATACCTGATTGCTGTGACCCGGAACCGTTTGACCTCTCTACGCTACACTGGTAACTGGCTAATAGGACCGCGACCTGCGTGCTCTCTGCTGCGAAGTCCAAACCTCCTTGCGGGGGTCCCTGGTGAACACCAGGGGCACGTTAGACTCCGCGCCTGTTTGACCAGTTGCGCTAATACCGGTTAGTGTCTATTTATCTTCAGCCTTCATAGGCCTACAGCGTGACAGAGGGGGCACAGTAATGTGTGTGTGATGGCACAGCGGAGATGTGGCAATGTAATGTGTGTGTGGTAGGTGGTGGCTAAATAATGGGTGCTATTTTGTTTGTAGGATGAAGGTGGGGCAATTTAATTTTATAGTGGGGACTATTTAAGATCGGGTGGTTTAGGGGCTATTAATTGAATGTGGGGGTGAGTTTGAGGAGCATGAGATCTATTTATTAAATGTGCATATGAAGTATTTAATGACAGTGACAGTTGCGGGAAATAGCTATATTTATTATACGTAAATGTGATTAATTTATTGCAGGGGTTGTCTGGAGGGAGGGAAATAGGTTTATTAAATGGAAATAGTATTACTTTAATGTTGGGGCTGGAGGAAGGCCTAAGTATTATTGTGGGTCATATTGATTTAATGCCGGGGCTGGTTGGAATTTTCTAAATGTACCCATTATTTTTTCCAAATAGGGCCCCCAATATTCCAGGATCCAGACAAGCTGCAACTAAAGAAACTAGCAGCCACAGGTGGTAAAAGTAACAAGAACAGGTAGGACAGTCTGTCAAATGTTTTGAGTCTAGTGCAGGCTTGGCTAACCTGTGGCACTCCAGGTGTTGTAAAACTACAAGTCCCAGCATACCCTTCCAGCAATAAGCTGCTATATATTGGCAAAGCATGCTGGGGCTTGTAGTTTCACAACATCTGGAGTGCCACAGGTTAGCCAAGCCTGGTCTAGTGGGACAATCCCTATTTTTGGTGACTGTTCTGCCCAATCTAAGGGGCAGGTCAAGACTGTGTACTCTTTATATATACACTGCATTCTTTATATACTACACCATGGTGCTAGATGTCCTTCATGCGCTGATCACTCCCCCTCTAGTGTCTGGTCCCGCCTCTATGATGGCTGGCCACACTCCCTCTGGTGGGCCCCTAGTGTTGCAGTCCCCCGGTGGGCCCTTCATGCCCCAGTCCAACACTGCCTGTCTTCCTCCCAATACTGACATACAAAAGTTTATTAAGAATTGTATGCTGGAGGAAGAGAAGTCTTTTAACTAATGATGATAATCAGGAAAATATTAAACATATAATCTCACAGTTGGCCATATACTTTCCAGTGGTGGTGAACTGGAGCAAAATCTTCACTATCAAACAAAAGGATAGTGAAAATGAGTCAGATTATTTTGCAAGAGCTCTGGCAGCAATGATCCAGTACATAGGGATATCAGACATAATGGATGATGTGCATCATTGGGAGGTAGCTGTGACAGTATTAATGGATGGTCTCAAGGAAAATATAAAGACTAGGGTACAAACCTCTTTACCTAATTGGAGGGGAATCATGATAGATACTCTTAGAGAGTCTGCTGTGGAGCATGACAAAAATATAGGAAAGAAGAGAGAGGCGCAAAGTGAGAGGATAATGATGGTAACTATCCAGGTGTTCGAATGACTACACACATGACCATAGTATAACAACACGTATTATGGGGAGTGACAAAAGCAAGAGGCAATGAGGTGTTTCAAATATTTTAAAATTGGACATGTAGCAAGAAACTGTCAAGAGAGAACAGATAGAGGGGAACACAGGGACAATAGAAGATTTGAGACACCCAGAAGGGGATCACATAGATACCAACAAGATAGGAGACATACACAATCCTCACAAATTTCCCAGCAGTTGCCTGCACACATCATAGCAGCAAATGCTTTGCGAAAAAACAGTAACCAACACTAGGGGTAGGTCATACCTGTTTCCTACAACCAGTTAGGTTAACTGAGAATCTTAGGGAAGAACCTACAGTGACAGTTGATGTATCTGGTGTAGCACAAACTTTTTTTGTGGATACAGGGGCGGTCAGGTCAGTGATAACTTCTTCTTTAAGTCTACAAGTTACTAATAGAACTGTTCCAGCTATGGTGATAATGGGGAGAGTGCTACATTATCCTTTGACTAAACCTGCAGAGGTTACTATCGAGCCCAATGCACACCAACATTCCTTTCTCTTTGCTGCTGCGGCTCCTACTAACCTGCTGGGCAGGGATCTATTGTGTAAAATGATAAGTGTCATTTACTGTATCCCTGATGGTGTATTTCTAGATATACCAGGGAAGGTTGCACATGAGGTACAGAACATATTGGACGCCTCGCAAAGGTTAATGCTGCACTCTGCCGTTCTAGAACAAAGTCCATCTCAGGTAAAGGAAATGTTATCACAAATACCGGTTTCCCTATGGACCAAAGATGGACAGGACACTAGATTAATGGAAAATGTAGCTCCTGTAAAGTTAATCTGAAAAGTGGCAGGCAAGCTTCAAAAATCCTACAGTACCCATTAAAACTGGAGGTGGAATTAGGGGTAATTGAAAGGCTGCTGCAACAAGGGATCCTAATTCGTACATTCAGCACAGCCAATAGTCCAATTTTCCCTGTGAAGAAGAATGGGAGGAGGGGCTGCAGATTTGTCCAAGACCTAAGGGGAATTAATAATGTTGTTGAGAGCCAATTCCCCGTAGTGCTTAATCCAGCTGTCATCCTTATGCAGATTCCACCATCTGCCAGTCATTTCACTGTCATTGATCTCTGTTCTGCCTTCTTCTCTGTCCCTCTTCATCCTGACTGTCAATAGCTTTTTGCATTTTCCTACGGGGGGTGCAATATACATGGACAAGGTTTCCCCAGGGGTTCATTGACAGTCCTAGTATTTTCTCCCAGGCCTTACATGACTGCAATCATTTCAACCAAGCAATGGATCTGTTCCAATTCAATATGTAGATGATTATTGCTATGTTCTGATTCGTTTATGTAATCTGTGCATGATACTAAACTGTTTTTGCTCCATCTCTCTCAAACAGGGCACAAGGTTGCAAGGGATAAATTACAGCCATGCCAGACCAAGGTTAAATACTTAGGACACTGTCTTACCCAGGGGCTAAGACACTCGACAACGGACAGAATATGTGAAGGAGCTCCTATATCGCCGGAGCTTGAGCCACGCATAATGGCCACTAGCATTCCACTGCTGTTTACATACGCTAAACTTATGCGCAGATTAAGAAATAAACTGGCTGAAAGCCAGAGCATTTCAACAAAATAAATTGTCTTACATGTGGCATTTGGTAGAGAGCATTGCAAACAAAAGAAAACATGTGCTCACAGGACAGAAAGTCATAGCTAAGAAACACAGAGCAGTGAGTCATCACTGCTAGCAGTGTCCAGTTGCGTGGGTGTGGTAAAGGTCACAAGCCCCATGTGAAGCAATGCATTCTGGGTAAAGGTTTATAAGCAACGGCAAGGAAAGGGAGCTCTCTTTTGACCACACCACATACACACTTGGAAGATGGGACTTTGCTTCCAACTGGAGACTACAGGACACACACATTCCACAGTAAGCTTATACCTTTTCTGTCTGTAACTTTTATCTTCTTATACCTGTCTGTATAACTTTCCTTGCTTGCATGTATTTCTATTAACTTTCCTCTGAATCTTTATCTGTTTAGTTACATTATATGTATTCTGCCTGCAACTTATAATAAAGTTTATATCTATTTCTATTAACTTTCAGAATCTTTAAGTAACCTTTTAACACATTCTTTACAAAGGCTAGCTTCTCAGGAATGCTTGCTATTTACACTACAATGGACTCTAGCTTCCTTCCCCCGATCTCTTTCTCTATCTCTATGCTATCCTTTCTGACCACATGTTACACACACATGCATGTATCTCATATCTTTCTCTCTCTCATTTAATCTTTCTTTATCTACCACTTAAACACATTTCTCTTTACTCAATTTAACATACACGAGCATGTGGTTGCTTACACATTTAAACATACACAAACATGTGCTTGCTTACACATTTAAACACACACGAACATGTACTTGCTACATATTTAAACATACACAAACATGTGCTTGCTACATGTTTAAACATACAAGAACATCTGCTTGCTAAAACACATTCTCTTAAATGCTCTCTCTTTCTCTTGTTACATCTAAACACACACTACACAAAAGAGCAATACTGACCATACACTTGTTAGGAACTCTTCCAGCCGGCACAACACAACCCGGAGTCTACTCTGTCAGTCAGGTGTTCACTGGAGCCCCTGATGGTGGGGACAGACTGGGCTGCAGACTGACAGAGGGTCGTGAAGTGTGTACCGGCTGGGGAGAACCCAGGCAAGAAGAGTCAGGTCCACGCAGAGGTCAAAAGGCCGGCAGCAGGTATCAGTATCGATGAACAAGCTGAGGTCAGAAGTCACAGGCAGAGAAGCAGAACGGGTAAACGAGCCAAGGATCAGGGTCACAGGAAACACAAGCGAAGTCCAATACAAAGCCAAGGGTCAAACACGGGTAGTCAAAACGTAGGTAACAGGATACAGGAACTGGAACAAGCAGGTCAGCAGACTGGAGCACAGAAGCTATAACCGGCAATGAGGCAGCAGACCTCATTGCCTTAAATACAGACACAGACCAATCAGCAGTTGAACACACTCCTGCAGGCTAATTTACTAGTATCCAGCAGGGCCAATCAGGGCTTGCCCGTGACCTACACAGTTGCAGGCTAATGCCTGTTAATAAGCCTAATCAGCCCACAGGCTGCCTGCTATGCGCATGCGCCCGGCTACCAGCACCGCCGGGACGCAGCGCTAGTGTACTAGCGTCTGTCCGTTGCCCTGGTGACGGCCAGACAGGAAGAGGAAATGACGTCCCGGTCGTCAAGGTGACGGCCGGGACGCTGGGGCGCATGAGAAGCGAGCCGCGGCGGCTGTGAGTACCGCCGCGGCTCGTGACAGTACCCCCCCTTGAGGAGGGGTCAAGGGACCCCGACACCCAGGTTTTCTTGGAAATTTCCTGAAGAATTCCTTCAATTGTTTGGGAGCATGGAGTTGTCTCCGCGGAACCCAAGAGCGTTCTTCTAACCCGCGGTTCCTCCACTGTACCAAAAAGTGCACCTGTCCTTGCACTTTTTTGGAATCCAAGATTTTCTGAACACTGTACCTCTGTGGCTTGCCTGAAGACTGGGCTTGAGCTGGATAAAGAACTGGTTTTAACAGAGAACAATGAAATGTGTTTGGAATTCTTAACGAGCCCGGAATTTTTAACCTAAATGCAACAGAGTTCACCTGCTTGATGATGGAAAACGGTCCGATGAATTTAGGGCCCAACTTCTTGCAAGGTTGCATCAGCCTGATATTTTTTGTAGACAGCCAGACTTTCTGGCCAACCTTAAGAGAGCAGATGGTACGGTGTCGGTCCGAAATTTTTTTTGCAACAAGTGAGGCTTGTCTTAAAGATGAGTGCACTTTCTTCCAGATAACTCTGAGATCCCTGGCAGTGGAACGGATCTCCTGGATACCAACGGACTGGAGAGAATACAAAGAGTTCGATCTGGGGTGAAAACCATAATTGCAAAAAAACTGAGAGGTTTTGGTGGAGGAGTGACAGGAGTTGTTACAGGCAAATTCCGCCCAGGGCAACAAGGAGGACCAGTTGTCATGGAACTCCGACGTGTAGCATCGCAAGAACTTCTCCAAAGACTGGTTAACCCTTTCCGTCTGCCCATTTGACTGAGGGTGGTACGCTGATGACAAACTAATCTTGATTCCCAGGAGGGTACAGAATGATCTCCAGAACTGCGCAATGAACTGAGAACCCCGATCGGAGACGATGTCTGTAGGGAGTCCATGGAGGCGAAAAATGTGTTGAATGAACAGGACGGCCAAATCTCGAGCAGAAGGAAGCCCGGCTAGTGGAATGAAATGCGCCATCTTGCTAAACCGGTCTACCACAACCCAAATGGTATTGTGTCCCGCAGAGGGTGGTAGATCAACTATAAAGTCCATGGATAGATGTGTCCAAGGTTTAGCAGGAGCGGCTAACGGAACTAACTGCCCTACCGGGCGAGTCCTGGGAACCTTGTTCCTGGCACAAACTTCACAGGACAGGACGTGACTTTTGACGTCGGCAGACAGAGACGGCCACCATACGGTACGGGAAAGTATCTCTAGTGTTTTGTAGATGCCAGGATGTCCAGCAGTCCGACTGTTGTGTGCTTCAGAAAGAACTGTCTTCCTTAAATGAACTGGGACAAACAACCGTCCTACCGAAGTGTTGTCAGGAGCCAACTTCTGAAACCTTTGTAAGGTACAGCTCAGATCTTGAGTTAATCCGGCATGGACCATGGATACAGGAACAATAGGCTCTGAGTTAGTGACTGGGGCATGATGTGCCAGAAAACTTCTAGACAGGGCGTCCGCTTGAATATTTTTAGAACCAGGACGATAAGTGATAATAAAGTTAAATCGGGTGAAGAACAGTGACCACCGAGTCTGACGGGGGTTTAGATGTTTAGCTGACTGAATATACTGCAGATTCTTATGATCCGTTATAACGGAGATCTGGTGTGCAGCGCCTTCCAACCAGTGTCGCCATTCCTCAAAGGCCCATTTAATTGCTAGCAATTCTCGATTTCCCACGTCATAATTGGTCTCCGCTGAGGAGAATTGGCGGGAAAAAAAGGCACATGGATGCAAGCGGTGAGTCTGAGGATCCTTTTGTGACAAGATAGCTCCAGCACCGACGTCAGAAGCATCTACCTCGAGAATAAATGGTACCTTTGGGTCCGGGTGTCTGAGGACCTGAGCGGACACAAAAGCTTCCTTTAAGGTTTTAAATGCATTTATTGCTTGCCGTGACCAAACAGCCGGATCACCCCCTTTGCGAGTCAAGGAAACGATAGGAGCCACGATGTCAGCAAAACCGCCAATAAATCTCCTGTAATAATTGGCGAATCCTAGGAATCTCTGGACCGCCTTGAGGTTATTGGGTTGTACCCAATCCAGGATTGCCTGGACCTTGGTGGGGTCCATGGAGAAACCCTCTGAAGAGATTATATAGCCAAGAAAGGATACCTTCTTAACCTCAAACTCACATTTTTCAAGTTTCGCGTAGAGATGATGTTCCCGTAGTTTCTGTAGGACTTGTCTGACATGACTCCGATGTGCCAGCAATGAATTGGAATATATGAGAATGTCATCTAAGTAGACAACAACAAAGTGTCCCAGGAACTCACGTAACACCTCATTAATCAAATCCTGGAACACAGCAGGAGCGTTACTAAGGCCAAACGGCATGACCAAGTATTCGTAGTGGCCCGAGAGCGTGTTGAACGCCGTCTTCCACTCATCACCTGCTCTAATGTGTATGAGGTTATAAGCACCACGAAGGTCGATTTTTGTGAAGACCGTTGCTCCTCTTAATTGATCAAAGAGTACAGAGATTAGAGGAAGCGGATAGGTGTTTTTAACCGTAATCATATTCAGTCCCCGATAATCGATACATGGTCTGAGTCCACTGTCCTTCTTGGACACAAAGAAGCACCCAGCCCCTACTGGAGACTTAGATGGCCTGATGAAGCCTTTCTCCAGATTTTCATCAATGTACTCCTGCATGGATTTGGTCTCTGGACCGGAGAGAGAATACAAACGTCCCTTGGGTAGTTTAGTACCTGGAATTAACTCGATGGCACAGTCGAACTCCCGGTGCGGTGGTAGAATATCAGCAGCCTTTTTAGAGAAGACATCCCAGAAGTCATGATACTGGGAGGGAAGCTGCTCCGGAATGGACCGAACCACACGTAGAGGTACTGTCAAACAGGACTGTGAACAATGAGAGCTCCACTGGACAATCTCTCCTTTTGCCCAATCTATGACAGGGTTATGACAGGATAGCCAAGGATGACCTAGAATCAAAGGCACTGACGGGCATTCAATGAGACGAAAGACTATAGATTCGGAGTGGAGAGCCCCAATCCTCAATTGTAGTAGCGGGGTCTCCCAGGTAACCTTACCGCCTGGCAATGGAGCACCATCTAAGCCACATACCGTGATGGCGGATTTGAGTTTAACCCGTGGAATTCCAGCAGAGCGGGCGAACTCGAAGTCCAAGAAGTTACCTGCAGCTCCACTATCAATGAAGGCCGCCAGACCCACAGAACAAGCACTGAACGTGAGCTGTGCAGGAACCAATACCGCATTTTTTGGGGAGACAATTTGTAGACCTAAGTGAACTCTCCCCTCGTTCCCTAGTCATGCTCGTTTCCCGACTTGTTTGGGCAAGAACGGGAGAAGTGGCCTCTTGCGCCACAATATAAACATAAGCCTTGTGACCGTCTCCTGTCTCTTTCCTCAGAGGAAAGACGGTATGCTCCCAATTGCATTGGTTCCTCACCATCCTGGGAGATAGGAACGAAGGCGGATGGAGGTGATGACGTTTCCTTTTCAGTTTTCCGCTCTTTATATCTCCTGTCAATTTTAATGGAGAGGTGCATTAGATCCTCCAGAGAGCTAGGAGACGGGTATTGCACCAGCGAATCTTTAATCTGTTCAGATAGGCCGACACGGAACTGACTACGTAAGGCAGGGTCGTTCCATCCACTGTCAGGTGACCATCTACGGAATTCCGCGCAGTATTCTTCTGCCGACCGTCGGCCTTGTTTCAAGGACCGTAGATGAGCTTCCGCGGAGGCCACTCGATCCGGGTCATCATACAGTAAACCCAATGCCTCAAAGAAGGAGTCTACGGATTGCATGGCCGGACTGGTCTGTGGCAAAGAAAACGCCCAGGACTGGGGGTCACCCTGTAGAAGGGAAATAATAATCCCAACTCGTTGCTGCTCTGAACCGGAGGAGCGGGGTCTCATCCGAAAATAGAGCTTGCAACTCTCCCTGAAGTTCCGAAACAAGGTTCTATTTCCGGAGAACCGATCCGGTAAATTCATTTTGGGCTCACAGATGGGATCTGGAGGAGATTGTGAAGCTTTTGTGGCTTCTTCTTGAACAGACATACGCTCAGCCAATCCCTGCATCATCTGATACAAAGACTCAACATGGCCTGCTAGGGTTTGTGCCGGAGACGGTGTGGATCCACTTGCATCCATCCTAATCTTGTCTCCGTGAGTGGGCCGGTTATAATGTTAGGAACTCTTCCAGCCGGCACAACACAACCCGGAGTCTACTCTGTCAGTCAGGTGTTCACTGGAGCCCCTGATGGTGGGGACAGACTGGGCTGCAGACTGACAGAGGGTCGTGAAGTGTGTACCGGCTGGGGAGAACCCAGGCAAGAAGAGTCAGGTCCACGCAGAGGTCAAAAGGCCGGCAGCAGGTATCAGTATCGATGAACAAGCTGAGGTCAGAGGTCACAGGCAGAGAAGCGGAACGAGTAAACGAGCCAAGGATCAGGGTCACAGGAAACACAAGCGAAGTCCAATACAAAGCCAAGGGTCAAACACGGGTAGTCAAAACGTAGGTAACAGGATACAGGAACTGGAACAAGCAGGTCAGCAGACTGGAGCACAGAAGCTATAACCGGCAATGAGGCAGCAGACCTCATTGCCTTAAATACAGACACAGACCAATCAGCAGTTGAACACACTCCTGCAGGCTAATTTACTAGTATCCAGCAGGGCCAATCAGGGCTTGCCCCTGACCTACACAGTTGCAGGCTAATGCCTGTTAATAAGCCTAATCAGCCCACAGGCTGCCTGCTATGGGCATGCGCCCGGGTACCAGCACCGCCGGGACGCAGCGCTAGTGTACTAGCGTCTGGCCGTTGCCCTGGTGACGGCCAGACAGGAAGAGGAAATGACGTCCCGGTCGTCAAGGTGACGGCCGGGACGCTGGGGCGCATGAGAAGCGAGCCGCGGCGGCTGTGAGTACCGCCGCGGCTCGTGACAACACTCATATATATTTCTGGCTTACAGCATAAACACTAGTACACACACACATATATATATATATATATATATATATATATATATAAATATATATATATATATATAAATATATATATATATATATATATATAAATATATATATATATAAATATATACATACACACAACAGAATAGGATATTATATACTTACCTCTGAAGTTTTAACATTGTTGAATCTATGATGTATTATCTGTATTGTATGTATGCATTTATGTATTGTATGTTTGATTATCTTTGTAAAGTAAAAGGCATGTATCTTTATGCCTGTTTTGTATGTTTATATAACTGGAATGAATAGGATGAATGGAAGTTTATATAGATAATGCAGTATAGTGAGGTAAATGATAGATTGGTATTTATTTAGCGATTAACACATAATGGTGGGCTACTTGACAGTGGAGGTCAATAGATGTGTGTAATGCTTAGGTGATATAGATATATATATATATATATATATATATATATATATATATAGTCTTGTCAAACACAGGGATCGCGTAAGTTGCTCTTACGGATTTCTAGCTGGGATGTGCAAGCATAACAACTGTGATACCTTGTTTATGGTTGGCATGGTACAAGGCGAAAGCTCAAAAGCACATCTAAGATGTCACGGGTGTTTATTATTCGACGTGACTAAAATAGCGAAAAAGACTCAAATTGCATTATATCCCAATAATTAATGAGATTAGTTATTAATAAGATTAAAGGCATTGTATCATTATTATGGCAGAACGCAGGCAATACAAAACATGACCCTGCCGCAGAATCAACAGCAGATACGTACCTTCTTGGGGATGTGTGGATATTGTTGATCATGGATTCCAGGTTTTTCTATTCTAGGAATTAGTCTCATCCTCAAAGCCTGAGCATGGTACAGATGCAGAGGAGTCAGAGCAGGTGTTCTTTAACTTTAAAGAGAGTTTGACTAAGGAACCTGCTTTGGGAATACCGGATTATGAAAAGCCATTTGAGTTGTTATGTACAGAGGCTGATGGTTGTGCAGCAGGTATCTTGACACAGAAACATAGTGACGCTAGGAGACCGGTAGCATACTACAGTGCACAATTGGACACTGTGGCAAAATCACTCTCAACATGTTTATGAAGTGTAGCAGAAACTGCTCTTCTGGTAAGTAAGAGCGAGGACGTAGTATTAGGACATGATTCAACTGTTTATACACCACATGCAGTATCTGTCTGTTAAATTCAGCTCAAACCAGACATGTCTCTTCAGCAATGTTCACAAAGTAGGAACTAGCTCTGATGGCACCTGCAAACATCATCATCAAATGGTGCAATACTGTAAATCCAGCTACATATCTACTATCTATGCCTCGAGGTGCACAAAGGGTGAAAGGAGAGAGGACTCTGGCTAGATGTGAATTGTGCAAGTGTACCCATAAACGTGATTGTATGGAATATCTGAACCAGACTTTTACTGCGAGACCTGACATACTTGACATACCCTTAGAAAATGTAAATTTTACATTTTACACGAATGGGAGTTGTAATAGACAGACAGACACAGGAGGACTATGTACCGGTTACGCTGTTGTAGATGATGAGGATGTTATAGAAGCTGAACCCCTTGGCCCGCCTCACCCAGCCTAAGTGGCCGAACTCGTGGCACTAAGGAGAGCATGTGAGTTGGCAGAGGGTAAATCAGCTAATATATACACTGACTTTAGGTACGCCTACAGGATAGTGCATGATTTTGGGGCCCTTTGGTGTCTTAGAAATGACAGCGGCAGGCACACCAGTAGCACATTTACATCAGATAAAAGGACTCTTGACAGCGATACACATACCTAATACAGTAGCCATCATCAAATGCAAAGCTCACACATACGAAGTATCAGTGGGCAATAGCAGAGCAGATGAAGCTGCCAAGTGGGCAGCAGGGTTATCTGTAAATGTATCAACTGACAAAATGATGGTTTTTCCGACGACAAACACACAGAAATTAATTGAAATGCAAGATTTGTGTTCCCTACAGGAAAAGGCGGTCTGGAAGGTGAAGGGATGTGGTCAAGAGTCCTCTGGACTCTGGAGAGATGGACAAGGTAGGCCCGTGGCTCCCAGGGCATATTACCCAGGCCTAGCTGCGGCAGCACATGGTCTGACTCATCTGGGTAAAGAAGGCATGTGTAAGCTGGTTAGAGCATACTGGCTTTTCTTCTCAAGCCGGTAAGAAGGCAATGTCTTGTCTTACTTGTTTGAGGAAAAATGTCGGGAAGACAATACCAACTGAACCCTCCCACATCTCTCCTACAGACGGACCTTTTCAGGTAATACAAATTGACTTCATTCAATTACCACCTTGCAGGAATCTCAAATATGTAAGTTTGTAATGATCTGTTTTCTAATTGGGTAGAGGCATTTCTAGGCAGTGGCGGATCCATGGGCAATCGCTCCCCTAGCAAGGGCTTGCTGCCGGCGGCTGCACACTATGTGCAGGTCCGTTCGGCAGAGACAGGCAGACAGAGAGTACTGTCTGGCTTCTCTGATTGTGTTTTAAGCACAATCAAAGTGGCCGCGCAGCATACTCTCCCTGCCTGTCTCTGCCGAACAGACCTGCACATAGTGTGCAGCCGCAGTCAGCGTAAGCTGTCAAAAAGGGGGCACTGACTAAATTGCCACCCCCCTAAATCGCCCCCTGTAAAATTATTTTCTAGATCCGCCCCTGTTTCCAAATGCCACTAATACTGCTGTTTTTACTGGTAAGAAAATTATGCAGATATGGCATCCCTAGAATTACAGAAAGTCATAGGGGTACTCATTTTACTGGTGATATCTTTCAGAACATGTGAGGTGGTTGCAACGTAGTCGAGAGAGAACTTCCTTGACATGACCTCTATGGGATTTTTGATCCTTGGAGAATATTAGAATGTCATCTAGGTAGACAACAACTGAGAGATATAGTAGGTCTCGGAAGATCTCATTAATGAACTCCTGGAAGACCACTGGGGCATTGCACAGGCCAAAAGGCATCACAAGATATTCATAGTGGCCATTCTGAGTGTTAAAGGCGGTCTTCCATTCATCACCTTCACGAATCCTAACTAATTTGTTGGCGCCCCTGAGGTCTAATTTGGTGAACACTGTGGCACCTTTGATCCGATCGAATAACTCGGAAACAAGGGGTATAGGGTACCTGTTTTTCACGGTAATGGCATTGAATAGTCTGTAATCAATGCATGGTCTCAGAGAACCATCCTTCTTTTTAACAAAGAAGAATCCTGCACCAGCAGGTGAGGAAGACTTCCGAATAAATCCTTATTTGAGGTTCTCAGAAACATATTCAGTCATGGCACGAGTCTTGGGGAGAAAAAGAGAGTAAGTTCTGTCCCGAGGAATTTTCTTTCCTGGAATAAGCTCAATGGAACAATCCCCAGGAAAGTGGGGTGGAAGAATCTCAGCAGAAGTCTTGCTGAAGACATCCTCGAACGCGGCATACTCTGAGAGAAGCCCATGACTAGATCTCAAAACGTGACATCTGATAGGGAGGGTATCAAGGCATTGATTTGTGCAGAGCAGACCCCAGGAGGTAACCTGGGCACGTTGCCAATTAAATTGGGATGAATGGTCCCTTAACCAGGGTAATCCTAAAATTATAGAATTGACAGTCTGTGGGAGAATTAAAAAAGAGATCCAGTCAAAATGACAAAGACCTGGAGGGAGACCGGACCCTTGGAAACATGAATGATGATGGGCATCAAAAACAGTCTTATCTTTGGAATAGGGGGAAGATGCTCTCGGCCCTAGACTGGCCTTCCCAGCACCGACTAAAACCTTGCGTTTCCCAGTCTCTTGGAGCACTGAGACAGGCTGTAGGATCAGCGCAGTAGAGGCATAGATGGTTCCTTAACCTTCGTTCCCGCTCCTCCACAGTTAGACAAGAATGAACTAAGGAGAGCGTCCTGCTTCTGCCTCCAGACGGGCGCCTGCCTCCACATGATGTCTCCGTCCCATTGCTTAGGTACGCTCATTCCTACTGGATAATTAGGCCCAGTGTCTAAATATTTCAACTCACTACAACAAATATATATTGTGACGGGGGCACTGAAATGTGGAATTTAGTGCCAACCTGCAGTATGTTAATCAAAGCACATGTACTCACGGCTCCTCGCAAAGTCAGAAAGTTCCAATGTACAATGAAGCAATTATGTAGTCTCATAACTGTTTTGTCTAAGCAGACTATTGGATATTATTCCAGCTTGGTATTGGGTGAGGTAGGATATCAAATTCCTACTGAATAGCTGCTTAAGGATTTTTTGTCTTGTATATTTTTTATTTAGTATTGGCCTTTAGTGACTGAGATTGTTGTGGACATTCAAATAAAAAATAATCCCCCCCCCCCCCCGACCTGCTGTTGCCCCTAGATGCTGAAAAGGGCTCTGATAATGTCCCATGGTCTTTTATTTATTGTACAATTCTAAAACAGAATCTCTATCCAGGCTTCCAATATTGTACAAACATATAACCAGATAACTGTACTTGCATGTATTTAAATAATAGTTGATAAAACTCCCAATTACAATTGTCCGGATTTTTAAATGGAAGCACTTAGTGACTTCTGCCTCACAGCACTGGGGTCATAAGTTTGATTTCCGACCATTGCCTTACCTGAAATATTATACAGCAGCCCATCTGACACAATCAGTTTTAGCCCATGTTAACCCTTATAGGATGCTATGCACAGAACAATCGTTTCTTAGGAATGTATTCCTATTACACATTGTTTTAGATTTCACATAAATGGAGACACCCTTCTAAACATCTACCTCCAAGGATTTGGTTTTCTCTTGCACTGTGGTATCATAGGTATACAATCTATTATCTAACTCCAAAATTAATCCACTATGGAATAAACGGGCATTTCCCCCTGGCAGGGCCCGATTAAGGGTTCCGGCTGCCCTAGGCTATTTCAGCCGGAGCCCCCCCTCCACCCTCCAGCCCCCTCCAGCCACCTCACCTGCCCCCTTCAGCCTGCTCACCTACCCTTTTTGGCCACCTCACCTGCCCCGTTTAGCCACCTCACCTGCCCATCTGCCGCCCCCTCCCCCGAGACATTAGAACGGACTTACCTGCTGTGGAGTCCTCTCTTCAGCGCTGTGTATGACAGGCAGTCTGGCAGCGATCGCTGCTAGCTGCCTGTCGGTGTGGTCGCGGGCGCTTCTTATTCTGGTGGTCACGTGAGATGTGGAAGTCCTGATCTCACGTGACCAGAGTAAGAAGCGCCCGCGGCCACACTGACAGACAGCTAGCAGCGATCGCTGCCAGACTGCTTGTCATGTGATAGTGACAGTCGGGACCGCTCCTTTAGACCAAAGGCGGTCCCGATGACTCCGCTTGCCACATTTAGGGGAAAAAAAACAAAACATCTCAGTGACGTTGCGCCCCCCTGGCTCCAGCGCCCCAGGCTGCAGCCTGGTCAGCCTATTGGCTGATCAGGCCCTGCCCCCTGGACAGTTTCAACTCCTTTAAACTTTGGTATGTTCATAATGTTACACTTTTAGCAAGCATAGCTCTACTCAACTTCATCCCTGAATACAATGCTTTACAGGATATTTTTATATTTAAACTTAAAGAATTACTAAAAGTTATATATGTGTCAGTGTAAAAGATAGAGGGTGGCATTTTTACTACACACGCTATCTTCAATCCTGTCCGTAGATAATGTTGTTACCTGTTTGCACTTTTCACCCACTCTTCTTTATAAAACCTTGCCTTCATCTCTTCATTCATAATATTAAATAGCACAAACCCCTCACAGAATTACTGAAGATTGATTTTATACCCACAGCTAAGGAAAAATGTATTATTTAATTTCGCTGTTAATGTGTAGTCTCTCTCTTTCTGTAGCTTTTACTGAGGTGGAACAGAGCAACCTACCACTTCCTACCATGATAATACTCCGGCAAAGTATACCAGCTTTACAGTGTGTTTGGGGTTACTTTGTTTTACATTATGTAAATGTTGTATGGCTATTTTAATACAGTATTGAGACAGTTCGTTAAGCTCAATTTTGATATGTAGAACGTATATACTAAAGAGTTTTGGAACATTTATTTGTCCGTTTAATAAGATGTTATAGTAAAAAAATATTATATTGGTCTTTTTTCATGTTTTTGGAAGGCCAGTTGTATGAAATTACCTCTTAATACAGCTTTATGTGCACATGTAGCTGCAGATGCATCTAATGTGCTTTTTGGGTTAAACAAATCCATATTATTTGAGTTATTTTGTTTTGTCTTCTGATTGTAATAAAACATTTAGCAGTTTTCAATTATATGGGGATTGTGGTATAGGGCATCATGATCTGACCAGGTATTTTTGTGGATATCAGATGAAGTGATTGGCTAAAGATCTTGAAGGATAAGGTCTATTCTGGAATGAGCTAGCTAGAAATATATTCAGTCATGCTCTGTTGGATGACGAGACCTCTACATAGAGTGTAGGTCAGATTCTTTTAACAAATTACATATGGAAAAAGCTAGAAAGAGGGTCTGACAGGTATCTTGATTGGATATACTAAGTGAGCTATATAGGGATAGATTAGGTACCATATTGAAACCTCCAAAAAATATGAGATTACATTCCTTGTTATATTTTACAATGTTAAGTATTGAAATATATTTGAGTATATGTTAGTGTATGTCCCTTATACTAATATTTCACCTAGAACAGTTTCAATGATGTAGCTTCTCACAGAACATTCTGGGCCAGATTCATTAACTAGCATAAATCTATTTATGTGTTGTATGTTGTGTATTTTCACTCTGCTCATACACAAAACCAAAACATATAACAAAGAACGCAATTTAAGTTTGCACATAAATTACACTTTCAATTGCCTACGATTTGAAAGGCAGAACGAGGAGGAGGAAGGGCGTATGCACATAGTCAATATACAGGGGGTGCCAAGATTGAGCGTGCGCAGAACCATCTGATTCAAGATTTTTGGCCATCTCTAAGGTACATGATTTTCACTTGTATCATTTGCACCAGCTACAGAGCAAGTGTAAGTGCTGAGTGATAGTGATGATAGTTGGGTATTCATGCTAGAACATGTGTTTGCATCAAGAGCAAGTGTAACAATGCATTTTATGTTCAGTAGTCATTAATAATATCCTGATAAATGTATATTGGGGAGAAAAAATTAAAACATAAATAAAAATTATATTTTTTTAATGTTTTTCATTAATTGATTTATTATTCACAGGTCAAATGTTATATTGAATATGTTATATGAATATTTTTTTCTCTGTGCGTTCTGCTTGGATTTTCTATTGCACATTTGATTTGTTCATATCCTGCACTGTGTTGTCTCTGTCTCAATACGACATACATGCAGAGCTAACCTACACCCGTATTCAACAAGAGACATTTTTTCAGATTCACTTGCAATTAAATACGTACGTGCGTGTGCCTGTATTATGTGTTTTTAAAAAAACGCACATTATGTGCCTTAATGAATCAGGCCATCTGTGTTTTTGAAGTTTATCAGCATCTGACAATATTATGCTTGTGAATTTGGCTGGATATGTTTTTTTATTCACTTAGTTCACATAATGTAACCTTAGAAAAAATTCTTTAGCCTCGATTTTAACGTGAATGCAGGGCCGTAACTAGGGCTGTGCGACAGGGGCGACCGTCCAGGGCGCAACGCTGAAAAGGGGCGCAATTTAGGAATATTTTAGATTAATTTGGTTAAAATTGAGAGCTAGGGGGGCGGCATTTGTCTTTCTCATCCCAGGCGCTAGAATTCTAAGTTACAGCTCTGCGTGAATGCGCCTTACTGCTGTAATTGACCATTGCCTTTTCATTTATCAATAAAAGCTGTTATTTATTTACATCTTGTGTGTGTATCTATTGTATTACTGGAACTTTGCAACAAAAGTTACCAGGTGTCAAAATAACTAAATGGCGTTGCAAGCAGGGTTCTGCTGATACAATGTACACTTGGGAAATTGTTATCATTTGTTTGGGACTTGGTTTGGTGGTACCAATATGCTCTGCATCAGAGCAGACAGGAGAAAGGTGTTCAAGCTCAGAATAATTCCCCTAGAGTGGGCACAATCTGTATGCTTGACATCACTGTCTCATAAGTTGTGCAAACATGTGCAACCAATCAAGCTCAATGATTCCTGTTGGCACTTGCTGAAAAATTTCAATTTAGGGGTAATGTCACGTATGAAGCGGAAAGCTGCAGGCATGTTGGGGTTATCGTGTCTGTAAGCGCTCCAGGACAATTTAAGATCCCGGGATGTCCTGAAAATGGAAAAGCACACAGTCTGTGATTTGCTAATCCTAAAATAGTTTGAGAATCTCAACTAAAAATTAAACAGAACTAGAGGAGAGGTGCACAGACTATGCAGTGCACTATCAAAAAGGAATGCATGCATTTGTGCTTTAGTGACAGCAGGCCAATGGGAGGAGGAGGATAAAATAAAAGTGGTTGATGAAGAAGAAATTAGACCAGTAATCACCATTAGGGCTAGGGAGAGTGTTACTCAGCGTATTATAGCAAGACTAGCCACAGCAGTGGAGGAGAGTGATATGAGACAGATGGGAAGTGGAACAGAAGCAGAACAAGCTCTCATTAGATAATCAGGTAACTAACAGCCTAGGAGCAAGTTGAAATTGGAGTGATGTCATGGTTCCTTATGCATAATTGCATAGGCATTGTACATGAGAATCCGCAGAAGCTGATTGCATAAAATTCATGACAGGCAATTATTAATGCTATACAATTCTTATTTGAAATGGGATGTGCTAATGGTTTTGCTAGGGACCATATTGCATTGGCCAGTAACACAGTCACTGTACTGCTTAATTAATGTCCTGACCTGGTTAACAAATTACATGAAAAGCAAATTGCTTGAATGGGGATCCCAAGCACTATAGACATTCTTGTTCATTGTGTTAAGGGGTTTAAAGGCTTAAGCAACTGTGTATGATGTGAAATTGATATTGGGACAATTAGCTGACTTGGATCGCGTGGTGAGAGGTGATAGGAAAGAAAAGATTAGAACTGCAGAGACCAAAGGATCAGGTGGAGGGGCTGGACCTTTGAAAGTAACACATAGAGGAATCTGACTATATTTGTTAAACAGTGGGTGCCCCAAGACAATATTTATGGTATTTCTACTGTTCAAATATGGAAACAATTGAGGAAAGAGGGAAAACTTGTGCCAGTGAAAAAGATTGCTGTGAGTGATGTAGAGGTCACAAAGGAAATAACAGAAACCATTCAGTCTTTGAAAGCCCCTTCATCCCTCTGACATAGCCAATGGTTCCTATAGAATGACTATTGATTATCGGGGTCTCAACAAGGTTGCACCCCCACTGGCGGCAATGGTACTAGATATAATCATTACTATTGAGCACATAGCATAGCTAGGAAATGTCATGCTGTTTTGGATGTAGCAAATGTACTTTTCTCCTTTCCAGAGTCACAGGATCAGTTTGCTATCATCACATGGGAGTGGCAGCATTACACACCTCACTATTGTTCCACAAGGATAATTACATAACCCGACTATATGCAATGGATTAGTCACTGAAAGATCCACAGAAAGCATCAGCATTAAGCTGCAAGGTTTATTACATGACATTATACTATCTATAGCTAAGGAACAACAGGTCTCAGAGAATTTAAAAGTACTGACTGACTCAACCAGGACCTCTGCAACCAGGAGAGCCTTTTATATTGGAGACTGTAGTAATAGATTATGGCATGTCCTGGTAGAAATCAGCTCAACCATGAAGCAGGAAAACATCTATAGGATTCTGGTCCAAGCAATTCACCATAGCACAGATAAAGTACAGCCGCTTGGAGTTGCAACTCCCTACCGCATACACAGCATTGGGACACATGGAAGCCACAACAAGAACTGCCCCTGTCGCAATCCACGCAGACTTAGCAATAGCTGGATGGGTAATGCAGGACGCATGAACTCATGAGGGACAAAAACAGACATTACAGAAATAGAAGTGGTACTTACAAGAAAAAGGTGGTGTACAAACACAAGAGACAGACCATATGCTGCACACACTGGCAGGAATTACATGTAAACAATCAGCCAATAATAACATTGAAATAATTACATACTTATTCTCCTCCTCTTATGAAAGGTGCTCAATTAAGTCCGTTTTCTCTCGTGATAAAAAAAATTTCAGTCTGACTCAGGGTTGTGAATTACAATTTTCTGACATGTTTTGTCTAGCTCACCTACACTTTTACAAAGCTGTATGGTTTGCAACATGATCTTATGACTACATAAGTTCTCAGTTTCTTCCAAATATCAGTACTGTCTACATTAAAATATGAGACATGTTTACATCCTGAATAAATTACAGCAATGATAAGTTTAATAAATCGGACACACAAAACACCTAGACCGAAAACCAAGCTGGGCCTAATCGTCTATGACCCTTTCAAAATTGACACAGAATTTACAGACTTTTATGCTTCTGTTACAACCTACAGGGATCTAAGGGTCTGAGTGACACTTTATTAAATAAAATATATACTTACCCTACTTAAGACATCAAAATTAAAATACTTTAAATGAGATCACAATAGAAAAAACATTGTATAATTAAATCACTGAAGTCCCCAGATGCCCCTTACCCTGATGGCTTTTCTGCCATTTAGTACAAAAATTTTCTGAAATTTTATTTCCCAAGCTTAGAGAACTCTAAACGTAAGTTTAGATGGAGACCAATTTTATGTCACCACTGCAAGAGCTGGTATTGTTGATGTCACAAGACCAGATAGACATCCTAAATCTTTTAGCAATTATAGAATAATTTATTTACTAAATGTAGATCTAAAATGTTTTGCTAAGATTCTAGCAAATTGCCCTAATTTTATTGTCCCCAATTTGGTAAATCCGGAACTGTTTGGCTTTATCCCTGGCCACCAAGCCTCAGACAACACAAGATGCACGATAAACCTTTAGCCAAAGAAAAAATCACCCTTTTTAGTAATGTTACTGGATGCCAAAAAACTCTTTGATCAGATTATCTGGCCCTTCATATTTATGGGTTTATCTGGTAAATTCCTAATTGGCACCTCTACCCTTGATCACAACTCTTCAGCAGCTGTTTCAGCTAACAGATTTAAATTTTAATGACACTTGTCAAGGTAGCTCCTTATCTCCTATAATCATTGCTTTAATTATTGTACCCCTAGCAAAGAGAATTAGGATGAATTCTAACATTTCAGGTATCTCCTTGGGCCAAATGCATTCAATGGCATCTATCTATCAACACCAATGTCTGGCTCTCCACTGAAGCTAGTACTGCATCCTTACTGTTTCTTATGTCCCTTTTTTGTATATGTTCAATGTCTGCATAGGCAAACCGAGGGGAGGGGGGGTTCCTAGTGCCCGGTAACCCCCCTCCAAGCCTGTGGCACTGTATAAATGAGGTGGCTGGTCCCTGCCCCTGCTTCACACGGCTCTGCTTGAAAAGGGAGAGCTGTGTGCACCTAACAGTAGTGCAGGCAGCATTACCCATGTATATAATAGGGATAGGAAAGGTTGGAGAGCAGCCAAGCACTGTCTAATATTATAGCCACACCCCCATGCATGTTGGTCACGTCCACTGCTGGCTTGGTGTGGAAACCCCCCTCTACAAATTCTGCGTTTGCCCCTGGTCTGAAGCTAGGTGACTTCTGGACAACAAATTAAAAACCAACCTGACAGCACAAATTAACATTTCACTTTCTCCAAAATATTTCTTACTCCCCTTCTCAGTTCCCTCGCTATCTCACCATCAAAATAAGCCTATAAGGCACAGCATCTCTGTGGCTGCTTGCTAGTTGGCAGCTGATTGGGAATCGTATATGGAATGTATATCGCATGGAATACATGACTTGTTTATTGAAGTATCCTTATAGTGATCCTTATAGTGATTTTCTAAGACCTGAGAACCATGGTCCATGGACCATGCTGTCACTGCCTATTATTCACTCCTTAAACCTTCCCCTTCCCCCCATTTACCTTCTCTTATTCTCTCTTTATAACCTCTATCCTAGCGTGCCTTTACCACTTCCTTTCCTCCCTGTCCATTTTCTTATCCCTCATATTCTTATCTCTATTAGAAAAAAAACAAAACTGTGTTTTTGTTAAAAATGTTCAATCTTTATTGGATATGTTCTAATGTATAAATTTGTGTAATGTTTTCCTTTTTGTACATGTAAATGTTTGTGTTTTTTCTCTATGAAGCTTTTAATAAAGAAATATAAAAAACAAAACAAAAAAAAAACAACATGAGACATGTTGCCTAATGCTTCTCAGTGCTTTTAGCTGAATATGGCCACATGTAATGCACATGTTATGTTATGTTTTGTTTGCTTGCTGATTGTACCTACACTGGGTCATGCACCAGAAAATGTACAGTCATTGAAATATCTTCAGAGGGTTTTGTGATGACGGATCTAAATACCACTGGTCTGCAGCAAATAAAGTAGCTTGGGTAATGGCAGAGTACAAACCCTTATTATATTGAGAACCAGGCTTAAAAGGCCTGTTTCTCAATATAAGGGTTAACAAGAGGTCACACTTGAGCTGGAAATTTCCAAGGACTTTATTGTCTCACCTCACTTCCCAGCTCCAGTAAGGAAAGGTAATTGTAGACTGACCTTGTGTTTTCATGTCATGCATCTGTCACTTACTGACTCATTATTGGTTTCATCTTCTGCTTTACACAATAAAGTCTGATCTAGCTGGGATGTAAAGCTATTAGGCAACTATCATAATATCTATTTACCTGAGTGCTGTGAATAAAATACTTTGATGGGAAACCTGCATGAGATAAGCATAAAACTTTGAGCTGAACCCATCCTGACACATTAGTATCACTGTACTTTTACAGTTATATAGAAAGTTACATGGTTAATTGAATATATAAGAGTAACATCGCAACAGAAAATTACTGTAGACAAAAAACAATAGTGTGTACTCAACTGCAAAACCAATGGAAATAGAACATTAAAAATCTTAAGTTATGTCAAGGGATAACAACTTTTACATACATATTGGTAGGTAGGATTAAACGCTCTTTTATATAATACAACTTGGATATTAGGTTCACTGGTCCTTTAAGATGGAACCTAAAAAACAAACACCACAAATAAGACATGAGTTTTTAAAATGTTGACTCCTTTCTCTTAATTGCATAGAAAAAAACAGGTTATAGGGAATGGCTATTAGCAAAAGAAAAGATAGAGGTGCAATAATGGCCATGGCATACGGGTATTGTCAAATTATGTAACCCTTCTGCAGTTTCGCTGAATGGTAAATCTGAATCCTTATGGCACATTACAGGCAAAAAGTCAATGAGTAAGAAAGAAACAGCTTTTCCCATTGATTGTAATGTCCTTTTACAAAAGACTTCTAAAATATGCTGAATGTTTTAGTTTTCTAAGGTATTGCAAAATGATAAATAACTAAAAGTGCAATATATATTTATTAATGACACAAAAGTTATGTTGTACTATATGCAGGGCCGGATTAACCATAGGGCTAACTGGGCTACAGCCCAGGGGCCTATGCCATCCAGGGGGGCCTTGAAAGTGCTCAGCAGCAGTATTGATCGGTCGGGGGCGGGGAGCTTGGATCACGGGGAGGTAGGGGCCCCTCATGGGGGAATGGAGGCCCCCTTATCCCAGGGGCCTCCATTCCCTTAATCTGGCACTGACTATATCAATAAAAAAAAAATGTTAACTGGTGCACTGAAAAATGTTTGAAATTGTATGCCTTCCCTGCTCTTTCTTTCAATAGCTTTACCACTCTTGTGTACAGGAAACAGTGTTCTGCCACAGACCTAATAAATCCAATACCTGTAATCCAAGTGATATCTGAAAAACCTTTATGCAACCACAGTTACATGGCACATGATGTAGTTAGCAGAGAGGCCCATCCCCTCCTTCTCCCACATCTGTCATCACATAACATAATGAAAGCTGTATGTTTGGTTGTGTGTCTGGCAGCCATACTTGTCTGCCCTCCGGAAAGATTTTGAAAAAGAGATAATTATATAGAAGGATGACAGCTAAGAAAATTACTATTATATATATATTCTTAAAAGGTGCTTAACTTGCCATTTAAAGAAAATAAGAATATGTGGGATTGCTGCTTTAACTACTCCTTTTCATTCATTTTAAACTTATACAACTTCCACAATAAGACAAAGATGGGTCAACATGGTGGCTTAGCACCTCTGCCTAACAGCACAGGGGTCATGAGTTCAATTCCCAACCATGGCCTTGGCTGTGTGGAGTTTGTATGCTTTCCACATGTTTTTCCTTTGGGTGCTCCGGTTTCTTCCCACACTCCAAAATACATACTAGTAAGTTAATTGGCTGCTATTAAATTGACTTTAGTCTCTCTTGGTCTGTGTGTTTATGTTAGGGAATTTAGACTATAAGATCCTATGGGGCAGGGACTGATGTGAGTGTGTTTTCTGTACAGCGCTGAGGATATAGTGGCGCTATATAAATAGCTGCTGCTGATGTTCACGCAGATCTTCAATATATGTGATTGTTTTTGGAAAGTAGAGACAGATGGTGACTATACTGTATAGTGAGGAAAAGCCTTAAGCAGGGTCAGATAATGTTTTTGTTGATTCTTTTCCTCTGCTGCAAGCCAACCTGTACAGACTTTGTTCCCATGCGTACAAGTTGTATTAGCAAACAGTCTAAATATATTTCTTAATCCTAATTGATCTTTTATGTAACTCCACAATTGGCAAGCATCAAAGTTGAGCCATTTTACTACAAAGGCAGAATTGTTTCCCATCTGCAAGATAAATTTCTATTTGGACACACAGAGCCTCCATCAGGAAATGCAGTGGATATTTTGGATTCAAATTGATCCGTCTGATTTAACGCTACCCACAACATAGGCATTGAGTGACAGCCTCATTTAGAGTTATAAGCAAATGTAGCTAAAGAGTACAAATTTGCCCCTGGACAAATCATGTTACATTACAAGGGGTGCAAATACATTTTTGTTTTTGCATGCAGTGCAAATATTGCCTGCTTTTGCATGTAGCACACAAGTATTGGAGAGCTTCAGTTTTCCCTATTAATTTTCCCAGTGGAAGTCCACAGTGGAGTATCCGTTACCGAAAACCACAATTTATCAATGAACTATGTTCCAATGTGCCAAAGCGTACAACATGTACCAACGTAGTAATGGTGAGGTCCCACATGAGGACTCACCAATACTAACCAACATATAGCAGATTTCTCATGCTCTGACCAATCAGAGCAAAGCAGCTCTGTATTCATAATAGTCTTACAAGCGGCTTAGTTTGATGTTCATGTCACAACTCCACAAGGAGCAGTTTATCATACCTGTTGTTTGTTAATGTTGCTTTAATGTATTTATATTGTCCAAGGCGAACAGAGCTGTGGCTGAATCACCTTTAAATAACTTATTGTATTTTCAAATTATTATTGGTGAGCCAATTTATATCATTGCAGATGTACTGATTTTTGATACTGTGTGTTAGAAATGTACTGCTTTCTGAGGTATTGATTCTTGATGCAAAGGCATATGTTTGAGGGCATCTGTTGTGTAACTTCGAGAGGAAATCCTCATTAAGTTAATTATGCCTTTTGATGTTTGAGTGTCCTACACTCCTTTTTAGCTTAAAAGTACAGCAGAGGGCCGTTATCTTTCTTTCCTGTGTGGCCTTTCGTCCTGTGTGTTAAAACCTGTCTGAACAATGTAAACAGCACATGATGTGGGAAATCACAGATTATTGTAAACCTTGTTAAGTATAAATTGCATTTAAAATCCAAGTTTAAAGAACAGCTCACATCCTGATGTTAATCTTTGAATTAAATAATAATTGACTTTTTGGGGCCTGGATGGAAAAGGGGGCTGGTTTACCCCCTGCCAGCCTGTGTCCAAAACTGTATAAAAACGAGCACTCTTTGACCAAGTATTATTATTCCTTCTATACCTTTCTGGAGATTACTAGTGCCACAAACTGTCCTTATTAGGACTGCATGAGCTAATAAAACATCACTGCTTTAAGATCCTGCTTTGATGCCTACTTACCTGTGACAAAATCTGTGATTAGATTAAACTAATCTAATCCATTATCCGGCTGTTCTGAAGTTCTGTTCTGTTCTGTTCTGTTCTGTAATGGAAAGCATGTTTAAAGTAAAAAGAAAGGACAGGAGATGACAAAGCATTCCAATACCAACACTCTGCCTGCTACCTTGCAGCTCTGGCCAGTGTGATAGGTCAGGGGGAACCATCCACAGCAATCCTGATCTAAAGGAAGAGGTCAGGGGTACCAGACCAGGTGTCCAGTGTTGGGGTACACCAGCAACAAAAGTTACCCAGAAGGAAGCAGTTCTAGGCGACAGTGTAGGAGCCCAGTGGTGGCTGCAGGCTCGTCCTACTGTGACAAGAGGAGCGCATTTGGGATAAAGAAAGGGAACGGTGGCAAGGCAAGCCCAGCCGGTCCCCAAAACAACAGACAGGCTGGCATAGGAGGTCCATCCTGTCACAAGAGCATTTTAGTTGGCCCCATAGTTCAGCATATTATACTTGGTACCAGATGTCTCAATTTGCATATTTGTCACTAAATATAACTCATGTCTATACAAGCCTCTGGAAAGGCGGCTCTGTTCACCTGAGAGAAAATTTAGTAGAGCATGTTCCCTATGCACTATGCTATCTCCTGCTTCCTTGATACTTCACAACAGAAGAGCTATGAGGTAGAGAGGAAGCTGTTAGCGTAAGTTGTCAGCCCGACTTGGCTTCTAAAACAATCAATTTGATTGAGAACAAACTATATTATATGACTTCACCCAGGCTAATAGGGGCACTGATTAATCCCAATTTTTGCTTCTTGTACACCGCTCAAAGCTTTATGTAATAAGCAAAAAACCAATGTAGAACTAAGATCCTCAGCCTAGAAATATATGCATTGTATGTGTGTATATCTATTTTCGCACCTTGTTATATTACGTTTGTATCCTCTGTCAGCATTTGTTTCTTAAGTATGGTTTAATTCAGTTTCTATATCTTTAGCTGTTTGAGCAGTATAGTAGTGAAGTATTCCTATATAAAAGCACACTATTTTTGATGGTTATAGACAATCAGAACTCTTGAATATTCTAATTATAGTTGAGCCTTAGTTTATATATATACTGTATTCTTTATTGTCTATTCTTCTTTATACTTTCTTCTTCTACTGTTTAGTATTTAATATAATTAGTCTTTAAAATACAACATATAAACAAATTATTTCAGTAGTAAATAGTGTCACATAATAAATGTTCATTGTCCTATTCAAATGTAACCATGCAAAACTTCATAATATATTTTATGGTCTAATTGGACTTTTTAACCATTCCCCTCCTTTGAAATGACTAAATAGTAAAGGAAGAGAGGATAACAAAGACACAAATAATCATGCTATTTTTATGATTAGAATACTACCAGTAATTAAAATATAATTCAATAAAACATCAGACCACATTCTGTCTGGGATCTCAAATTCCAACAAACACAATGCTGTGCATATGCAATCACCAGTGTATTTATTAGTATGCAGAAAACTAATTGATTATTCTTGTGTTATATAACAAGAGAGCCCTCAGGCAGAGATCAACTAAAAACATACTGTCCAAATTGATAAAAGAATTATACCGACAAACATATAGGAGACTGCCTCCATTTAATAAATAATGTGATTCACTCTAAATTGCAAAAGATTTTTTCAATATGAATTAGAAGATAAATTTCCTTATATATACAGTGTCGAAGTCAGCAAATTGGATAAAGTCATTTCAATTAATATCGAGCAAACTTGATTGTCTTTGTCTGAAATTATGGATAGAGCACGCTACGGCGTAAAAGGGCGTATCCAGCCGCAACACGTGGCAATAAACAGTTTCTACATTTTTACACACATTCACACAAACATAAACATTTGTAAATAGTACACATTAATTGTAGTTGCAACACATAGCCATTTATGTTGAAATATAGTAGAATTCATGTTTAATAAAGGAGGTATATGCATACTAGTGAAACCTACGTTTCAGGTTAAGGGAAATGTGTGATATCATATTAATCCCCTTTACATCAGCAGCTGTCCGGTGCATTCAGCGAAGAGATTGCACATTGCATACTCTAGTTAATGATGTTAGGGAATAAACCTTTAATATGATATTGACTGTGAAATGCTAATGGACTGATTGTAATTGGAGTCTTAGCGGGAAGAACAGAGCTCATCCCCTGGAGAGATGACCCCCACCTTTGGATTCCTCAGATTGAATCAGCCTATGATGTGCAACTCCCTGGACTCTCCTGAAGCCTGGACCAATAGAAGCAAGCTATACCATCTGCATTGTTTCACTGTATCTCTGTTTGCATATAAGCAGTAGCTCTCATGTAGTGTTCAGTCACCTTGACCACAGACTTCAGACCTGAATGACTGTACACTGGATCCAGAGCGCCTGCGATAAGTAACGGCTGTACTTATTATTATTTCGCTTGAATTATTCTGCTACCTTTTGAGAATAAATATTTGTGCATTGGAAACACAAATCGAGATTCGACAATCGTTGGATAGCGATAAAACACTCTTAACAATTTGGGGGCTCGCAGCGGAGGTTTCGTTGCCGGACAATACGCAAGACCAACAGATTTCGGTTCCCCAAAAAAGGGTGGAGACGCGTCATATACAGGTAAGAACACAATGTGTTCAAAACCTGAATTTTACTCTGTGTTGTGTAACCGAATGTCCGTTTTGCATAATCTGAAGGTGCGCTAACTAGAATCTAGGGACAAAAGAGAAAACTGTTTCTCTTTCTGTCATATTGCGTTTTGATATATTGTATTGCATAGCGTATGTGTACTTCCTGCTTAGCGTATGTGAACTTCCTGTAGATTTGCCACGTGGTTAAACAATCGTTTTGATAGTTATTATATGTGCATAGTATAATTACTTGTGAAAGCCTCTGAGACATTATTACTATTGTTGGGAATTTTTGATTTTCTGCGCAGAAAAGGTGTATAGTGTGTGATTTTGCAACGTAGATACACTGTTTATTGTTGAGGTGCTCAGTTGCTGTCTGACGAGGCAGGTTGCCCAACTGAAGGATGGTATACGGGGCAGGTATACCGGGAGCGAAAACAAAGGAAGTTTTCGCGCGCGCTCCCAAGAGTAATCGCAACGTTTATTCATAGTTAGTATTTGTAAGCGTTGCGATCGGACCGCATGGCAAGAAAAGCCGTGATTCTAACTTGGGAAGGCAGCGGGGAGGAATTACATTGGAAAGGCTGGTTGATTGTATCGACTTTGTGCTACCAGTTGTAATAAACTCAACAGATTTTTGTGGTTTAGCCAGGGTATCGAGGAGCTGATAGCCCTTGGGTCCCACAGTGATATTTTCTGTGTTAGGGGTCCTCGTTTGTTACGAGAGGAAGCGAGTGGACGCGGCTTGAGCAAATACGTCCACGGCCAGTAAGAGATCTCTAGCGGTAGAGTGTTTGTAGCAAAGGGTTGAAAGTGTTTTTGGAAGTGTTGTCTGCATAGACTGGTACTGTTCAACATGGGTGCTAAGCATACGCTAGAGATGGCCAGTGTACTGCCTAAGGAAGGGCCTATTGGTTCAGCACGGTTTCTTATGTGCAAGAAATATGGTGCTTACGCAACTGCGTATTGTGACACGTGGGTCGAGATGACCAAAGAGTGTGTTAGGCCTTTCCCAACAATAGGGAGTTTTAATGCAGAGGTACTAAATAACGTAAAAGATAAAGTGTGGTTGATTAAGTCAACAAAAGTGAGAAATAAACACAATGACTGTTTAAAATTGTGGAAAATGGAAGGCAACACGTGGCAGAGCAGCGAGTGCACAGCGGAAGTAGGCGTGGCAAAAAGTGCGCGCACAACGGAAGTAGCCGTTGAGAAGCGTGGAGAACTCAGCGCAAGCACGCTCTGCGCACCCTATGTCGCGGGGGGAGTAAGTACAGCCGTTATTAAAAATGAAAAAAAGGAAATTGCTAAGTTATATCCTGTTTTAAGCCAGTTTAAAGCAAGTGTTTCTGAAGAAGAGGATGAACCCACGGTAATTTCAGCCATTGCCCATGCTGTTAATATGTTAGAGGTTCAGCGTAAGTATGGAAAGGGGGCAATGGCTGAGATAGGTGAGAGTAGTGTGACCACTAGGAGAGATAATATTCAAAGTACTGAAGTAGCTAACCCTGAAGATAGTGAACCAGTGGGTACGTATCCAGTCTGCACAATATCAGTTCCCAATGGGAAGGCGGATAAGGATGGTGTAGTTCCTTTAAGAAATGTAACAATGCATTGTCCTTGGACTAGATCAGAATTATGTTCCATTATGACTGAATTCCCAGATCCTAGAAAAGAGTTTGTTACAGACTTAGGAAATGCACACGAACCAACCAATAAGGATTGGCGTGTAGTGTTGAGGGCATGTCTTCCTCCCAATACTAACGTACAAAAATGTCACTCACCGGACCGTGAGTGCCTCTGCGCTGGTGCGTGGTTCTCTATCCTTCCTGCCGGCGCCTGTCCTGAGCCGCGGCCGTCCGCCATCTTGATGGACTGCGCATGCGCAGCATCCATGAACTCTTATGACCTTGCTTTTAACCTAATTGGTGGATCAATCACCTCTCCCTATTTAAGGCACATGTGGCCATTGTATCGTTGCCTGATCTTGAGTCTCATTCCCTGTGAGTCTCTGAAGGTGTCTCCTGTGTCCTGCTCGTATCTTCAGTTTCCTGCTGGATTACCTGCTCTGCTCATCGGCGGTTCCCATACCCGCTACTGACTCCTGTGTCCTGCTCGTGTCTTCAGCTGTCTGCTGGATTACCTGCTCTGCACATCGGCGGTTCCCATACCCGCTACTGACTCGTGTCCTGCTCGTGTCTTCAGCTGTCTGCTGGATTACCTGCTCTGCTCACCTGCGGTTCCCATACCCGCTACAGTCTCTCAACTCTCCTGCTGTGCCTGCATATCCTCGTTGGACAAGCTTCTCTACTCAGCAGCGGTATGCATACTTGTTATTGACTATCAGCTGTTATCCTGCATATCTGCTTTGGACAAGCTTCTCTACCCAGCGGCGGTATCCATACCCGCTATAGACTATTAGCCGTTACGCTGCATATCTGTTTGAACAAAGCTTCTCTACTCAACAGCGATATGCATACTTGTTATTGACTATCAGTTGTTATCCTGCATATCCGCTTTGGACAAGCCTCTCTACTTAGCAGCGGTATACATACCCGTTTTAGACTATTAGCTGTGACACTGCATATCTGTTTGGGACTAGCTCCTCTGCTCTCCAATTGTATTTATACAGTTATAGACTCTTATCACTCCTCCACTTATCCGCACCTGGACAAGTCCTCACCTCATCACAGCAGTGGTACAACTTGCTATACGCAGACCACTGACTCTCCCACTACCTACCTGCACCTGGACAAGTCTTCTCATCACAGCAGTGGTACAACTTGCTATACGCAGACCACTGACTCTCCCGCTACCTACCTGCACCTGGACAAGTCTTCCCTTCACAGCAGTGGTACAACTTGCTATACGCAGACCACTGACTCTCCCACTACCTACCTGCACCTGGACAAGTCTTCTCATCACAGCAGTGGTACAACTTGCTATACGCAGACCACTGACTCTCCCGCTACCTACCTGCACCTGGACAAGTCTTCCTTTCACAGCAGTGGTACAACTTGCTATCTGCAGACCACTGACTCTCCCGTTACCTTCCTTTACCCGTTCACGTCCACTCTACTCTCCTACCAGTACAGCTGCAAGTCGCTGACTCTCCTACCAGTAAAGCTGCAAGTCACTGACTCTCATCTATTCCATTGGCATTCTCTCTCCATCTGCTGTTATATACGTTCCTACTATTCACCCTACTGCCAGAGGACCGCTGTGTAAACCCCGCCCCTCTGGTAAGCATTATCAACTGGTGAATCCTGGGCAGAACTCCTAGTGCCCATGACAAAAAATGTATTAAAGATTGTTCGATGGAGGAAGATGATACCTTGACAGATGAGGTGAATCAAGAGAATATAGAACAAATTATCCAACATTTAACCATCTATTTTCCAGTAGTAGCGAATTGGAATAAAATTTTCACCATCAAACAGAAAGATAGTGAAACAGCATAAGATTACTTCGTTAGAGCTATAGCAGCAATAATACGGTTCACTTGGATATTAAACATAGGTGAGGACCCACATCACAGGGAAGTAGCTGTAGGAGAACTAATGGATGGTCTTAGGGAAAATTTAAAAACCAGAGTACAAACCACATTACCTAATTGGAGAGGCATCACAGTAGATTCTCTTAGGGAGTCTGCTGTGGAGCATGACAAAAACCTTTTTAGAAAAAAGGAAGAGAAAAGTGATAGTTTAATGACGGTGAGTATACAGGCTCTAGAGGGGATGCATACACAACCACCAGCATACAACCCACATAATAAGAAACATAGATTGATCAGATGTTTCAACTGTAATGAAGAAGGACATGTTAGGAAGGCTTGTAAAAAGGACAGATACAACCCTAGAGGTGGGACACATAGATATCCTCCAAGGAAGAATTCACATAGACTAGAAGACTCACATCTACCCACACATATTATAGCAGCAAATGCTGTGCGGGAAAGCGATAGTCAGCGCTAGGGGTCAGGTCATACCTGTAGTCTACAGCCAGTGAGGTCAACAGAGAGTCTGTGTCACGGGCACTAGGAGTCTTTACCCAGGGATCACCAGGTGATAAGCTTACCAGAGCAGTATAGGTGGTAATATGGTACTCTGGTAGCGGGGTGATCACGGAACAGGAGACAGCAGCTGATAGAGAAGCTCGGGAAAGTCTATGACTAGCAGCACTGGTAATATATATGTAGTAATACACGAGGAACTGAATGGACAAAGGACACGTGAGGGTAGTCAGTGGTCTGCGGTAGCAAGTTGTGCCACTGCTCTAGTGAGGAGGAATGTCCAACAGAAACGAGGAGGTGATGAGAGTCAGCGGTCTGCGTTTAGCAAGTTGTACCACTGTCTGGGTGAAGGAATAGAATTCAGGTGAAGGTATCCGGGGAGTCAGTGGTCTGCGTTAGCAAGTTGTACCACTGCTATGTGAGAGGATACTGGCACAGGTGACACAGGAAACAGGAATCAGTGGTCTGCCTCTAGCAAGTTGTACCACTGAATATATATGTGAGGAGGAGCACGGGGAGAGACTGCAATACAGAGGATACACGGGCACCTTGAACTTGATCCACAATGACATGCACAATATAGTAATGACTGAACAGCACTGCAACAATACAAAGTCATAGAAACTATCCGGGCAAAAGATAACACAGTCAATGATGGCAAAATTCTCAGCGGATAGTAAGCTCCAGAGGAGAACAACTCAGTCCAGCAAGATATGCAATACACCAGCACAGTCAATGAGAAGTATGCATACCGTGGTTCAGGAGCAGGCTGTCAGACAGGAGTGCAGAGATACCTGAATGGCTGAAGGCCGGCAGGATGCGAAGTCCCTGGAGGGTGAAGCGGTAATCAAGTAGGTGCAGCGCACAGGTAGGTAGACCAGAAGGGGAACAAATACTCAGGAAGCAGTAGTATGTAGAACTGGACTCCTGGAGGACCCTGAAGAGTAGCGATGGTCTAGACGAGATGAAAGTAGGGAAGCGCAGATCCGATGCAGACTGGCGAGTAGAGACCAGCAGGAACACTGAGAAGCACGGAGAGCGGATCAGCAGCTGCAGACACGAGTAGAACTGAGGAGTAGCAGCCAGCAGGACTCTGCAGGTACACGGAGGTAGCGGATAGCAACCAGCAAGTGCAGCCACGATGAAACACGGATTTGAAGTGGTCTGAAGACTGTAGTGCACGGAGGCAGCGGATAGGAATCAGCTTACAGTCACGATGAAACACAGGAGAGTTGAAGTGGTCTGATGACTGTAGTGCACGGAGGCAGCAGATAGGAATCAACAACAGTCACAATGAAACACAGGAGAGTTGAAGTGGTCTGAAGACTGTAGTGCACAGAGGCAGCGGATAGGAATCAGCTAACAGTCACGATGAAACACAGGAGAGTTGAAGTGGTCTGGAAACCACAGGATTAGAAGTGGTCTGGAAACCACAGGAATCAGCAGCGCTGAATACACGAGGAAACACAGGAACACCTTCAGAGGCTCATGGGGAATGAGACTCCAAGATCAGGCAACGAGGAGTGGACAGCAGGTGCTTTAAATAGGGAGTGTTGCCTGATCAGCCAATTAAGTTAAAGGAACAGGTACTGAAGGTTTTGAAAGGGCTGCGCATGCGCAGACCCTCAGGATGGTGGACGGCCACGGTTCCTAAACACACGGGAAGAAGCACTCACAGTCTGGTGAGTGACAGTCTGAGAGAAGAACCAACAATGATAGTTGACATAGCTGGTAGGAAACAAACTTTTCTTGTAGATACAGGGGTGGCCAGATCTGTGATAACCTCTCCTTTCAATCTACAGGTGACCAGTAAGACTATTCCAGCTATGGGGGTAACGGGAAGAGTGTTACATTATCCTCTAACTAAACTTGCTGAAGTTACTATCGGGTCCCTGTATACTAAGCATTCATTTCTCTTAGCTGCAGCGGCTCCTAATAACTTGCTAGGGAGAGACTTGTTATGTAAAATGGGATGTGTCATATACTGTACTTCAGATGGTGTGTTCTTAGATATACCAGAGAAGGTCGGGCATGAGGTACAGGATATATTGGACACCCCTCAAAGGTTATTGTTGCACTCTACCGTTGTAGAACAAAGTCCATCTCAAGTAAAGGGGATGTTGCTGGAAATACTGGGTTCACTATGGACCAGAGATGGACAGGACACTAGATTGATGGCAAACGTAGTCCCTGTCATGGTAAATCTCAAAAGTGGTAGGATAGCTCCAAAAATCCCACAGTATCCATTAAAACCGGAGGTGGAATTAGGGGTATATCCTGTTATTGAAAGGCTGTTACAACAAGGGATTTTAATTCGTACATCGAGCACAGCAAATAGTCCCATTTTCACTGTGAAGAAGAGTGGGGGAGGGTCTATAGATTAGTCCAGGACTTAAGGGGAATTAATAAAGTTGTTGAGAGCCAATTCCCCGTAGTGCCGAATCCAGCTGTCATCTTCATGCAGATTCCACCGTCTGCTAGTCATTTTACTGTCATTGATCTATGTTCTGCTTTCTTCTCAGTCCCTCTTCACCCTGACTGCCAATACCTATTTGCATTCTCCTACCGGGAAGTGCAATACATATGGACCAGACTTCCCCAGGGGTTCATTGACAGTCCCAGTATTTTCTCGCAAACCTTACATGACTGTTTACAAACTTTCCAGCCTAGCAATGGGTCTGTTCTAATTCAATATGTAGACGATTTGTTGTTGTGCTCTGATTCTTTTATGTCATGTTTACATGATACTAAATTGTTGTTGCTCCATCTCTCACAAACAGGGCACAAAGTGGCAAAGGACAAGTTACAGCCATGTCAGACTATGGTCAAATACTTAGGGCACTGTCTCACTCAGGGGCTAAGACATCTGACGACTGACAGAATTGAGGCCGTACAACACATGACTCTGCTGCAGAGCCAGAAGCAAATTCGTACCTTCTTGGGGATGTGTGGATACTGTAGATCCTGGATCCCAGGTTTTTCTATTCTGGCATTACCATTGCAGGAGCTAGTCTCTTCCTCGAAACCAGAACGTGTCGTACACACAGAAGAGTCAGAGCAAGCGTTCTTTAATCTCAAAGATAGTCTGACTAGAGCACCTGCATTGGGAATACCTGATTATGAAAAGCCTTTTGAGCTATACTGTACGGAAGCTTACAGTTGTGCGGCAGGTGTTCTCACACAGAAACATGGTGACGCTAGCAGACCGGTAGCATACTACAGTGCACAATTGGACACTGTGGCACGATCACTCCCAACATGTCTCAGAAGTGTAGCAGCGACATCTCTACTGATAAGTAAGAGCGAGGATGTAGTATTAGGACATGATTCAACTGTCTATACACCCCATGCTCAGGGCCGGATTAAGACATTGTAGGCCCCTGGGCTTGGGATACTGTGAGGCCCCCATTTGTCAAGCAGTCCGATATTGGGGCCCCCCTCAAAATATCGTATTGGGCATGTCTACCTTCTCACAATCTAACCCTAATTTTTCCACCACATCTTAAACCTAACCTTCTCCTACCTCATCACAACCTAACTCTAACCTATTCCTACCTCCTTTTAGCCTAACCCTATGCTCTTACCTACTCAAAGCTCCCCTATGGAACCACTAAACTGCAAATGAATGAACCTCAACTTCAAATGAATCTGCCTAACCCTAACCAAGTACAATCCCAGTGTGTTTCATGGCTCTAAGGCCTGCGGAAGAGAATATATTCACAAAGCTCACTTGTATTTCTGGATAACAGGTCAAGTGCAATATATATATATATATATATATATATATATATATATATATATATATATATATATATATACTGTGTATGTATGTATATATATATATATATATATATATATCCTTGTGCTTTTCCTCTGACTTTTGTCTCCTTGTGGTGGTTGTCACTTCTCCAAATGGCTGTCACACCAGTCTATTTACTCTTTACCATCAGTGTTCCAAAAATGTCTGAGCTGTTTAACCAAAATAGTTCATGGGTAACAATAAAATCAGTATACCCTGCAATCTATCTAATCCAACCAAGCTTCTATGCTTGTGTTATATTATGCATGGATTTCCTATTTCACTATATAGAAAGTGACCATTAAATATCATAACATAACATTTTAAAAAGCCAGGGAACATCAACACACACCCTCACTGTCACTATCACGCACTTTTTTGATTAGTTTGCTAAATACTTACCTGTGCTGGCACTGTTCAGCTTCATGAAGCAGGAGGCATCCGTCTGGGCTGAAGCTAAGGAAGTCACGCGAGAGCCTCTGCAGTCCCCTATCTGTGACAGGCAGCCTCCTTATTCGCTGCCAGGACAGCGTCACTGCCGGATCCGCCCCTTCAGGTCAAACCAAATACGAGAGATTCGCCTATCACCCACCACCATCCCCCGCGCCACCGGAAAACAAATAATAAAAAAATGTACTGAAAACACATGAGGCAGTGTATGGATGGCTAATCCGCCCCTGGCCCCAAACCCGATGAAGAAAAAGCAGATGTTTTAAAAAAAAAAAAAAAAAAAAACATTTTAAAATCTCAAGGGCCTCCAGCTGCCCAAGGCCCCTGGCCTATAGCCCATAAAGCCCTTTGGTTAATCCGGCCCCGCCCATGCTATCAGCTCTGTTAAACTCAGCTCAAACCAGACATGTTTCCTCAGCTAGATTCACAAAATGGGAACTAGCTCTGATGGCACCCTTAAACATCACCATCAAATGATGTAGCACCTTAAATCCAGCTACATACCTTCCATATGTGTCTCGAGAGACACAAAGGGTGGGAGGTGAGGAGACCCTGGTCGATGATGAGTTAGGCAAGAGTACTGATACGCATGATTGTATGGAATAGCTGAACCAGACCTTTACTGCCAGGCCCGACATACGTGACACCCCCTTAGAAAATGTCGATTTTACGTTTTATACAGACGGGAGTTGTCATAGACAGACAGAGACGGGAGAACTATGTACTAGTTACGCTGTTGTAGACGATCAGGATGTTGTAGAAGCTGAACCCTTTGGCCCACCTCACTCAGCCCAGGTGGCTGAACTAGTAGCATTAAGGAGAGCTTGTGAGTTGGCAAAAGATAAATCAGCTAATATATATACTGACTCAAGTTGCGCCTTCGGGTAGTGCACGATTTTGGGGCCCATTGGCGTTTTAGAAACTTTAAGACAGCAGCAGGCACGCCAGTGGCACACTCACAACACATAAAAGGACTTCTGACAGCGATACAGTTACCCAGGACAGTAGCCGTCATAAAATGTAAAGCCCATACCTCTGAAGAAGACCCGGTGTCATTGGGCAACAACAGGGCAGACGAAGCTGCTAAATGGGCGGTAGGGCAACCTATGACTGTATTGACCGAGATTATGATGGTTTTTCAGACATTAGACATGCAGAAAATTGAAATGCAAGATTTGTGTTCCCTGCAGGAAAAGGCGGTCTGGAAGGCGAAGGATTGTGGTCAAGAGTCCTCAGGACTCTGGAGGGATGGACAAGGTAAGCCTGTAGCTCCCTGAACATACTATCCAAGCCTGGCTGAAGCAGCACACGGTCTGACTCACCTGGGTAAAGAAGGTATGTGCAAACTGGTGAGAGCATACTGGTGTGTTTCTGGATTTTCCTCTCAGGCTGGTAAGAAAGCAATGTCAAGTCTTACTTGTTTGAGGAAAAATGTTGGGAAAACTATTCCAACTGAGCCATCCCACATCTCTCCTACAGACGGAACTTTTCAGGTAATACAAATTGACTATATCCAATTACCACCTTGCATGAATCTAAAGTATGTGTTAGTATGTATTGATGTGCTTTCTGGTTGGGTAGAAGCATATCCGGCAGCCACTAATACTGCTGTGTTCACTGCAAAGAAAATTGTGCAAGATTTTGTGTGTAGGTTTGGTATCCCTAGAATCATTGAAAGTGATAGGGGTACCCACTTTACTGGTGATATCTTCCAAAATATGTGTAAATTAATGGGAATCAGTAGCAGACTTCACACCCCTTACCAACCACAAGCCAGTGGTAAGATGGAAAGAGTAAATGGTACCATTAAGAACAAGCTTGGTAAGGTAATGGCTGAAACTGGGTTGGCGTGGCCTGAAGCTTTGCCACTAGTCCTCCATAGCATCCGAACCACTCCTAGACCTCCTCTTAATCTATCCCCCTTTGAGATACTGTTCGGCCGACAACCTCATTTGATCGTGAGTCCGCAAGACGACTTAAAGTGTAATAATGAAGTGACTGTGCAATATCTTATAAAAATGAGCAGACAGCTGAAACAACAACAACAAAAACTCAAAATGCTGTCACCTGGTATGCCAGAAACAAACTGTCATGATGTTGAACCTGGGGACTATGTTATGATCCGCAATTTTTTACGTTCAGGTTGTTTAACAGACCGTTGGGAAGGCCCGTACCAAGTGCTGCTGACCAGTACCACATCACTGAAGGTTGCAGAGAGAGACACTTGGGTCCATTCCACCCACTGCAAGAGAGTCAGTAACCCGGAGAAAGTGCGAGATAAAGCTGAGACTGACGACACTGATCTGTCACTCGTAAACCTGTTCCAGGAGAACTAAAGCCTGCAGTCAAGACACCTGAACCAGAGACGTTGCCTCAGAACTATCTTTCCAGCGATGGAGTGGCGGTTTTTGTTTTTCTTTCGTTCCAGGATTTTCCTTGTTTTTACTTTTTCTAGGACATTCGATTTTTGCCAAGGAGGATGGAGGACAGAGACAGGTTCTGGTAGTGATACGGATGAGATGGAGTTAGTAGAATACCCAGAACAGCCCATTATCAAGCTTAGCCCAGGGGTTATGAAAAGGTCTGCTAGCTCGGGAACTCGGAGACAGTGTGAGGGGCTATTGTCTGATGAGTATTGCATCTGTAAGTTCTGTGACTCCCTAGTTGAAGAGAAGTACATCCAGCAATGCCAGTCCACCAGTACTCTGAATGTGGGCGGGCATCCTCTGGAGGATTATCACTCCTTGGTGGGTAAGGTTCTAAACCAAACCGAGTGCTGGGTGTGCTCTCACGTGCCGCAGGGGCAGCAAAACTCCATGGACTCTGCCTCAGCCCCCTGGAACTGTGACTCTGCCTCTCCCCCTCAGCTTGGATCTCATCTTCATCCTGCTCCCAAGCAACTCTAGGTTCTTCTTACTACTTTGCTCCATTGAACCGTCCTTTTTACCGTGACCCTGCTTCATCCCCTTGGATCTACACCTTTGCCTGCACCGTAGAGTGGACTGGTACCTGGTCTATTTTACCTGTAACTATCCTTATCTGTGATTATTTTTACCGGCTATTATTTTATCTGCCATTATTTTGTTTTCCTGATTTTAGATTTACCTGTAACTACTTTTTACCTATTACTATCCTATTATTTTATATGCCACTATTTTGTCTTCCTGATTTTATATTTACCTGTAACTACTTTTTACCTATTACTATCCTATTATTTTATATGCCATTATTTTGTTTTTCTGGCTCCATATTTACCAGTAATTACTTTTTACCTGTTAATTTTATTACCTGTCTTCATTGTCCTTATTATCTCATTGCACTATTGCTCCATGCCTTCCACGCCCTAATCTTGTTATTGTCTTCCACCTTGTCATTGTCTTCCTGCCATTGTTCTTACCTGTTTTCACTGTCCCCATTTTCTCACTGTTCTGTTACTCTCTCTTCCTACTATGCCTCCCCGCTCTCACTCCATACCCATACTCTCCCCCGCCACACCTCTCTCGTTCCTCCCCGCCCTCCCCCGCGCGCTGCTCATCTTGCTAACCTTATCCCCATCTCCCCCTCTCCTCTCCCCCTTTCTCCTGTGCCCTCTGGAATGCCAGATCCGTCTGCAACAAGCTGACTGCTGTCCACGACCTCTTTCTATCCAGCTCCTTTAACATTCTTGCCAATACTGAAACCTGGCTCTCCGACTCTTACACTGCCTCCCCCGCTGCCCTCTCCTATGGTGGCCTCTCCTTCACCCACTCCGCCAGGCCTGGTGCCCGCCCAGGCGGTGGAGTGGGCCTCCTCCTTTCCTCCACCTGTACTTTTCGTGTCATTCCCCCTGAACCCTCCCTCTCCTTCTCCTCCTTCGAAGCCCACTCCATCCTCCTCTTCTACCCCATCCACCTCCGCGTCACTGTCATCTACCGCCCCCCTGGCCCCACCTCCCTCTTCCTTGACAACTTTGCTGCCTGGCTTCCTCACCACCTCTCCTCCGACCTCCCCTCAATCATTCTCGGTGACTTTAATTTCCCCATCGACAACCCCACCGACCCTGCTTCCAGCAAACTGCTCACCCTCTCTTCCTCCCTTGGTCTCACCCAATGGACATCCTCCTCTACCCACTGCCTTGGTCACTCTCTTGATCTTGTCTTCTCCTACCTTTGTAATCTCTCTGACTTCTCCATCTCTCCCTTTCCTCTATCTGACCACCATCTCCTCTCCTTCTCCCTCTCCTCTTCTCCTGCTCCCCTCCCCCTGCCCAAACCTACTCTGTCCATACGCAACCTCGACGCTCTCGACCCTGTCTCTCTGTCCTCCTCTCTCGATACCCTCCTTTCTCCCCTTTCCTCCCAGGCCTGCCCCAACCAGGCGGTCTCCTTCTACAATCAAACCCTCACCTTCGCTCTGGATGCAGTCGCCCCTGCCCACTCCGTCCACCCCCGCTGCTCCAAACCCCAACCCTGGCACTCCAAATTTACCCGCTTCCTCCAAAAATGCTCCCGTACCGCCGAATGTCACTGGAGAAAATCTCGCTCCCTGGCTGTCTTCCTCCACTTTAAATTCATCCTTTCATCCTACAGCTCTGCCCTCTTTCTCGCCAAACAATCTTTTTTTAAATCCCTCATCTCTTCCCAGTCCTCTAACCCCCGCCGCCTCTTCGCCACCTTCAGCACTCTCCTGGCTCCCTCCCCTCCCCCCACCCCCTCCTCCCTGACTGCCTCCGACTTCGCCTCCTTTTTCTCCTCTAAAATTGAGGCCATCCGACTTGAAATCTCCTCCTCCACTCTCTCTTCTACCCCTCCCACTCTTCCGTCCTCCCCCACTAAACACCTTCCCCTCCACTCCTTCCGCCCCACCACGGGCGAGGAAGTCCACTCTCTCATTTCTTCCTCCCCCCCTACTACCTGTCCCCTGGATCCCATCCCCTCCCACCTTCTTCGCTCCCTTTCCCCCACCACCTGCTCCCACCTCGCTCACCTCTTTAATCTCTCCCTCTCCTCCGGCATCTTCCCCTCCTCCTTCAAACATGCTCTTGTATCCCCCATTCTTAAGAAGCCTAATCTCGACCCTACTTCTCTCTCGAACTATCGCCCCATATATCTTCTCCCCTTTGCCTCCAAAATTCTCGAGAGGCTCGTCTGCAGCCGTCTCACCTCCTACCTTTCTGAACACTCCCTCCTTGATCCTCTCCAGTCTGGTTTCCGCCCACTTCACTCCACTGAAACTGCCCTGGCTAAAGTCACCAATGACCTCCTCTCTGCTAAAGCCAGGGGCCACTTCTCCCTTCTCATCCTCCTTGATCTCTCTGCAGCCTTCGACACCGTTGACCACCCCCTCCTCCTCCACACCCTCCAGTCTCTCGGCCTCTCTGGCCCTGTCCTGTCCTAGTTCACGTCTTACCTCGCTGACCGATACTTCTCTGTCACCACCACTGAGTCTCTCTCCCCCCCGTCCACCCTTCCAGTCGGGGTCCCCCAGGGCTCTGTTCTGGGCCCCTTACTCTTCTCTCTATACACCTCCTCCCTGGGTGAACTCATCAGCTCCTTCGGCTTCAACTACCACCTTTACGCTGACGACACTCAACTATACCTCTCCTCTCCTGATCTCTCTCCCTCCCTCCTCTCTAGGATGTCAGCCTGCCTCTCTGCCATCTCCTCCTGGATGTCCTCTCGATTCCTCAAACTCAACCTCGCCAAAACCGAGCTGATAGTTTTTCCTCCCCCCATACCTCATCCCCTGTCGACCTCTCCATCACTGTCGACAACTCCTCTATCTCCTCTGTCCCCCAACTTCGCTGCCTTGGTGTCACCCTCGACTCCTCTCTCACCTTTGGCCCCCATATCCTCTCTCTTGCTAAATCCTGCCGCTTCCAGCTGCGTAACATCACTCGCATCCGGCCCTTCCTCTCCCAAGATGCCACTAAATGCCTTATTCACTCTCTGATCATCTCCCACTTGGACTACTGCAACCTCCTCCTTACTGGCCTCCCCCTCTCTCATCTCGCTCCCCTTTGATCTGTACTTAGCGCAGCCGCTAGGCTTATCTTCCTTTCTCGCCGCTCCTCTTCTGTCTCCCCCTTCTACCAGTCCCTCCACTGGCTCCCCTTCCCCTACAGAACTCTGTTCAAGCTCCTCACTCTTACATACAAGGCCCTCGCCAACGCCACTGCACCCTACATCTCCATACTCCTATCTATTCATGCTCCATCCCGTCCTCTCCGATCTGCCAATGACCGTCGCCTATCCTCCCCTCTCATCACCTCCTCCCACGAGCGTATCCAAGACTTTGCCCGCGCTGCCCTCCTCCACTGGAACAAGCTCCCTCCCTCCATCAGGACTTCCCCTAACCTGTCCAGTTTCAAACGGGCTTTAAAAACCCACCTTTATCTTAAAGCCTTCCAGTCTACCACTTAACTACCTACCTTATCCTCTGCCTCTCCCCCTTCTTTCCCCTTCCCTGCCTCCGTCCCTCTACTCTCCCTCTCTCCCCTGTGTTTCTCCGTCTGTCCACCCCTCCCCTTAGATTGTACGCCCCTCTGAGCAGGGCCATCTCTCCTCCTGTTTCCACCACTTATAACTCTGCTCTCCAGCTACTTTTCTCCCTGTCTTCCGCGCCCTCCTTTTGGGCCCCGTCATTTGCGGATTCTCCCCCCGCCCTCACTAGCTGTGCATTGAGCTTACTGAGTTACTGTGCTTTATGTTTACTGTACTGTGCTGTCTCACCTTGTATTGTAATTCATTTCTGTCCCTGTACGGCGCCACGGACACCTTGTGGCGCCCTATAAATAAAAATTAATAATAATAATAATAAAACATAGGACTAGTGCCATTCCCTTTAAACATCTCCGATGTACTCGAATTCAGGGGTGGGAGGCCCATAGAAGGGAGGTACAATAACACTAGGTCCCCTAGTCTGACGCTTCGACAATACTCCGTAGACAGATCTTTGCTGTGCCTAAATATCTCTCATGCAAAGCGTCTGGAGAATTGGGAAGCTGACCTATCATATCAGACAATGGCTCGCCACTCTCATTTTGGGGGGAGACTTACAAGGTCACCAATAGGCAGGAATGTTGATGGAAGTCACAAATTAGGGCATATAACCAAACATAAGAAAGTATCCATTGGAAAAGTCTCTATAGGTAATTGTAAGAATGTCATCCATGCTGACACGTGTCTTGAGCAAATGGAGACACTAGGCATGGGTAGTTTTATCAAAACCCTGTGTTATATAATTAATGGGCATACTGTTCCTTATGTTCTCCCTGATGATGTGTACTTTGTGTGTGGGAGGAAAGCTTATTCCTGGGTGACTCAGAGTTCCAAGGGTTTGTGTTTCTTAGCTAAACTGTTTCCTGAAAATTATGACTATTACTCATGATGAAATGATTGGTATTCACAAGACTACATCACCACCATACATACACACACAGTATGAACACCGTGGCAAGAGAAATATCCCTGGTGAGGAACCCATAGCTACAAAATTTATTAGTGAAACCGCGGGTTTCCAAGTTATGGTTGCTCTAGATCTCACCAGGACTGCTCGGGGAACATTGAACTTTATATATATTCAAGACCTAGCTAAATTGATAGATAATATCACCGAGATGTATGATGACACTTTCAGGTATACTGGAAGGGAGCTACAAGCGTACAAGAAGGAGTTGGTGCAACTGAAATGGGAATTTCGAAGGAGCCATAATTCTTCGTTATATGAGGCCAGGGAAAAGGTGGCAGGTTGGTTCTCGTGGTTGAACCCTGTGAAATGGTTCTCTGGTTTGGGGGAGTGGGTACAGGAAATGGTTGCTAGTGTAGGTAAGCTCCTTCTCCTTATACTGGGTGTCATCCTAGCAATTGGTTTATGTGTCAAATGTGTTCCTACTGAGTTGAAGTGTGAAAAACAGTCTTCTGGGAGAAACACTGAGAACGAGACTGAAAGGGTGGTGAGAGATACCGAGATCATGATCTGTGAGGAAGTGTTGTGTAATCCTGAACTTGAGACTGTGATTAGGTGATAGTTTATAACACTATCAAAGGGTGGAGCTGTCGAAGTCCGCAAATTGGATAAAGTCATTTCAATTAATATTGAGCAAACCTTATTGTCTATGTCTGAAATTATGCGTAGAGCACGCTACGGCGTAAAAGGGCGTATCCAGCCGCAACACATGGCAATAAACATTTTCTACACTTTTACACACATTCGCACAAACATAAACATTTGTAAATAGTACACATTAATTGTAGTTGCAACACATAGTCATTTATGTCTAAATATAGTAGAATTCATGTTTAATAAAGGAGGTATATGCATACTAGTGAAACCTACGGTTCAGGTTAAGGGAAATGTGTCATGTCTGATATCATATTAATCCCGTTTACATCAGCAGCTGTCCGGTGCATTCAGCGAAGAGATTGCACATTGCATACTCTAGTTATTGATGTTAGGGAATAAACCTTTAATATGATATTGACTGTGAAATGCTAATGGACTGATTGTAATTGGAGTCTTGGCGGGAAGAACAGAGCTCATCCCCTGGAGAGATGACCCTCACCTTTGGATTCCTCAGATTGAATCAGCCTATGATGTGCAACTCCCTGGACCCTCCTGAAGCCTGGACCAATAGAAGCAAGCTATACCATCTGCATTGTTTCACTGTATCTCTGTTTGCATATAAGCAGTAGCTCTCATGTAGTGTTCAGTCACCTTGACCACAGACTTCAGATCTGAATGACTGTACACTGGATACAGAGCGCCTGCGATAAGTAACGGCTGTACTTATTATTATTTCACTTGAATTATTCTGCTACCTTTTGAGAATAAATATTTGTGCGTTGGAAACACAAATCGAGAATCGACAATCGTTATTGGATGCTCTTAACAACAGTCATGGTCAAAAGTTTTGAGAATGACACAAATATTGGTTTTAACAAAGTTTGCTGCTTCAGTGTTTTAAGACCTTTTTGTCAGATGATTCTATGGTATACTAAAGTAAAATTACAAGCATTTAATAAGCGTCAAAGGTTTTTATTGACAATTACATTAAGTTTATGCAAAGAACCAATATTTGCAGTGTTGACCCTTCTTTTTGAAGACCTCTGCAATTTGCCCTGGCATGCTGTCAATCAACTTCTGGGCCACATACTGACTCATCAATGGGCACCCATTCATGCCTAATCAATGCTTGGAATTTGTCATAATTTGTGGGTTTTTGTTTGTCCACCCGCCTCTTGAGGATTGACCACTGTTGGTAATTTAACTTCAGTATACCATAGCAACATCTGACAAAAAGGTCTAAAAACACTAAAGCAGCAAACTTTGTGAAAACTTTTGGTCATGACTGTACAGCATGCCTAAATTAAATGTCTTGCTGCTCTTTTGGATGGAGGGAAATTTTAATGGGACTTGTTACATTGTTAGTAGTTTAAGACAGTTTCACTACTTTGACCACTGCCAGAGGGATTAAGAACAAGAAATGAGTTTGAAAGTAACTTAACTATTTCAATATCAAAGTAAGCCTTGCATTGCAGACTCTTCAGACTATTCAATATTTAATATAAAAATAGTCTTTGGTAAAAGGTGTGTTCTTAGGACCCCGAACACACTTACAAACAGTAACACAATTATTATTATTATTATTATATAATATTTCATATGAAAATACAAATGTTTTACATTTACAATGTGCAACACATAAACAGGCCCTGATTATTCAGCAAGCTGACTAGACTGCAGCCTAGGCGCAAGGCTTTTTTTGGGGGGGAGGGGGGTTGCAACATTTTTGAGAGGGCAAAATTGAAACAGAGAGTGGTATAAACTAAAATTCAGGCTTTTGACAGTGCGTCACCCTTAGGTGGGTGCTTGAGGATAAGCAAGTAGAATAGGATGGCGACAGGTGAAAATGTGACAGTCCCCTCCTCCATCACATCTTCACCCTCCGCAGCACTCTTTCGTGCCTCGGTTCTGCTATACGGTCCTGAGTTTAATGAAAATGTAAATAAGTGACAAAGATTGCAGTGACCCTTTCAGAGGCGCACGCACGCAGCCGCTGCACTGTCAATGAAGCGTCCGCGGCGGTGCTGTATACAATACAGCACCGCCGCAGACGCTTCTTTAACAGCGCCGCGGCTGCTGTATAGTACAGTGCCGCTATGTGGGGCACTTCGTTAGTGGAGGGGAGGGGTTTCTGGAGACCCAGAAATCCCCCTGCGTACGCCACTGCCTTTTAACAAGCCAAGAGGAGCTTTGATAACACAGGAACATAAACATTGAAGGGGTAGCTTATGGAAGATGGATTTTAAATTAAGGACAAGTTTGTTGTTACCTACCGTGTTTTAGCCTGGCATGGAAGGCGAGGGGGACGCTACAAGTCTACTTGCCTAGGGTGGCCCGGACCTTTAATCAGGTCCTGCGCATAAAATTATGGCAAAGTCATCTGACATCATAATTATAGGCAATGAGCTCAAGTTCACATGCTATAACTTCTGCACACCCCTTTCTGCACTTATTAAAACTGTTTTGTTTTACACAAAGTAAATATTAAAAACAAACATAATATTGTCACTTGATTTCAGCCCAGCTAGAAATGTTGACCTTTATAACTGCCTTTGTTGCATTTCTCCAAATCTGGCACTATATGAATGCTTAATCACAACTCCTTTCTATGTACCAAATTAAAAATTTGCTTTTTATCTAAGAATCTTATGTATTATAGTGGAAAATGAAGCTTTATTAACTTATTAGCTACAGTCTTACTTGCACTGTGAAGAAAATATGAATATCTGGCTATTCTGCAAATGTAAAGGGAGTATACAATTTAAAAAGAGGCAGCGTTTCTGGTGCACCAGTTTTGTTTAACAGATACCATGTTCTATAATTCACATTAGAATCCTGTATTATGAGGTCCCTTGGACTTCATTCTGATCTGCCCAGCAAGGTAACCCCAGTATGATCATAGACTGAATTCCCCAAACAAATATCAAGCTATGTTATACCACATCTCCCATTGAAACTTATGAAACTAAAAGTAGCAGAAAGGGCCACTCCCTTAGAAAGTGATGAGGTGGTATGTTTAAACAGCAATCCTATGATTTTTTTTTTTACTTAATCACTTTGACAGGCTATAAGAACAATTTTGCTATTTACTATTGTCCTTGTTTTTCTTTTCTTTAGGAAGCTATTAATGGTTTATAGTTCTACACAGTGTCATGGACTACCATTGCAAACACAGTCACATGACACATATTGTAGTGAGCAGAGAGGCTTTGGAACACTCCTTTGAGCTCTGTTCTGAGTACAGTTAAATCCCCCCTCCTTCCCCCTTCTCCCTTAACATAACATGCTGAGAGTTGTGAGCCTGTGTTTGACTGGTAGCCACATCTGGCATCCTGCCAGAGGGATTTTGAAAAGGAGATAATGATTTGTAGAAGGACGTATTAGATGCATGCTTAAAAGGTGTTTAGTTTGCTATTTAAATAAAAATAAATCTTGGTTGGAATTCTGTTTTATGCAATGTTGCAATTTCAATAATGCTGTAAAACTCAATGTAGATAACTACATAGGAATCATGTCCATTGAAGGATAGTTCTGCCCCATATTAGATTATATAGTTCTTCTATTCATTAGTTATGAGCAGTTCTACTTACACCGACCAGCCACAACATTAAATCCACTGACAAGTGAAGTGAATAACATTGACATCCTTACAATGGCACCTGTCAAGCTGTCGGAAATACTAGGCAGCAAGTGAACAGTCAGTTCTTGAAGGTGATGTCCTACCAAAAGTGGACCAAGGAAGGACAACTGGTGAATTGCCGAAAGGGTCACAGGCAGCCATTGCTTATTGATGCATGTGGAGAACAAAGGCTAGCCTGTCTGGTCCAATCCCACAGAAGAGCTACTGTAGCACAAATTACTGAAAAAGTTAATGCTGACTATAATAGTCACAGACTGTTCAGAAAGCCCATGTCACCCCACGTCCACCGCTGAAAGCGCCTACAATGGGCACGTGAACGCCAGAACTGAACCATGGACCAATAGAAAAAGGTGGCCTGATCTGATGAACCACGTTTTCTTTTGCATCATGTGGACAGCCTGGTGTGTGTGTGTGTGTGTCATTTACCTGGGGAAGAGAAGGCACCAGGATGCAAGCCAACGGACACAGTGTAATGCTCTGGTCAATGTTCTGCTGGGAAACCTTGGTTTCTGGCATTCAGGTGGGCGTGACTTTGACAAGTACCATCTACCTAAACATTGTTGCAGACCAAGTACACCCCTTCATGGCAACGGTATTCCCTGATGGCAGTGGCCTCTTTCAGCAAGATAATGCGCCCTGCAACACTGAAAAAATTCTTCATGAATTGTTTGAGGAACATGACAAAGAGTTCAAGGTGTTGACTTGGCCTCCAAATTCCCCAGATCTCAAACCAACCGAGCATCTGTGGGATGTGCTGGAAAAACAAGTCCAAACCATGGAGGCCTTGCAACTTATAGGACTTAAAGGCTCTGCTGCTAACGTCTTGGTACCAGATACTACAGTTCACCTTAAGAGGTCTTGTGAAGTCCAAGCCTCGATGGCTCAGAGCTGTTTTGGTGGCACAAGGGGGCCTACACAATATTGTGCAGGTGCTTTTACTGTTGTGGCTGATTGGTGTATGTGTCATGGCAGAGGCAGAACTAGCGAGCTCTGGGCCCAGGTGCAGGGAAGCCGGGAGAAGGGAACTGGGGCCCACAGCTCACTAGTTCCCCGTGCAACGGGCCCCATTATCTCCATCGGCTCCGGTGCACTACACTTCCTGTTTTCGACAGTGTTTCATGGACTATCCAATAAGGTATGTCTATTACAGTTGCACACTGTGCACATACTTGCAATGAGGTCCCCTTTCACATCTTTCGAAACAGGTGACAGATGCAAATCAACTTGACCTGCTGGGTAATAGCATTTATTAAAATAGATATTTTGGGACTCAAAAAAGGCATTTTAAAGTAGCAATTAAAAGAAATTATTATCATCTGTTGATTCCCATTACTTTAGCTTGCATCTTAATTTTTAATTTTCCATTAGTTTTTACATTGTTCACATTTATTAACATTGAGACTGTAGTGAGTTTTATATAACAATACTTACAAAATAAGTACAAACCATACATATGTAAATGAAGTACATTGATGATGGCATTTCCAATATTTTCACTTAGCAAAGGATTATACAATTGTACTAAATGTAGCTGTTTTTCGTCTCTAACAATGGGTTCCAGTTCCTGTTGTGCATTGAGGTCAATCAAATATCACATGGCCCAAACCTAGACAGTGATGCTGGTAGCATACCATAGCCACAATGCTGTCATGCTCACTTCTAGCACTATACATGGCAGCATGTGTATACCTAGCAAGAACTCCAATCACGGGCAGCTCACACAAAGAATGCTGTCAAATCAACTGTTATTGAAGGATCCCTTTATTCAAACTAAAATGTATAGAGCCGTTATGTGAATTACACAATGAGCAAAATGATCTCTATGTAAATTTATATCTCTCCTGTGTCCAGCAGTCAAAAAAAGGAAGTGAAGATTTTAAGATCAAACAAGCTGTGTGTGCACACAAGCCTTAAATGTGTGTCTCGGGTTAATTGTTGCCACATTAAGTTTTTTTGACAAATCGTCAACTTTTTATTAGCTTACAGATCATGTATATAAGCACCATAAACAAATTTAGTGGCCAGCAGAGTCATAGAAAATTGTATAATGAAATAAACAACAAAACATCCATTGCTCCATTTCAATTTAAAGCATATCATTGCACTTGAAAAAGTCCATTAATCTGTGTAGGATAACATTGTGTACATACCCACCAGTGGTTAATAAGAGTGGTACAACAACATATTTTCCTGTTCGTATCATTGGCTATTTAACAAAGGTCTAACACTGAAGATATTGCAGAACCCAGAAGTGGATTTACTATTTGCCAGGACAGATGGGAAAAAATTGGGAAGGGTCTTAAATAGACTTCAAATGAGGAGCAAGATTACCGCCAGAAATTCACCCACAAACATGGGGCTCATACAGAGCCGTAACTTAGAATTCTAGCGCCTGGGGCGAGAAAGACAAATGCCACCCCCCTAGCCCTCAATTTTAACCAAATGAATCTAAAATATTCCTAAATTGCGCCCCCCTCCAGCATTGCGCCCTGGGCGGTCGCCCCTTCCAAGGGCGCACGCAGTATTGTCAGGAGGCGGGGGGCCCAAAAAAACGCTTCTTTGACAGCGCCGCGGCTGCTGTATAGTACAGTGTTGCTATCGTGGACCCAGAAACCCCCCCCCCCCCCCCCGCGTGCGCCACTGCCTATCACACAGCCCTAGTTACGGCCCTGGGGGTCAATACAAGCGACTGGGTGGAAGTTGGAACAATAGCTTATGAGGCAGTAATATAAACTCACCTCTATAACCCCATGCTGCCAGAACCTTGCACTACAGAACTCTGTACCCATCTGTGTCTGGGGATGTATTAAAAGACTCAAGAAATAAAAACAAAAAAGTATGGAAAATAATATTGATGTAGTAAATGCAATATAAAATGCAGTATCCTGTCAAGGTATTAAACCGTTCTGTATTTAACAAAATATATTCGTCTATTTACTATAGTTCTGTTACAGAAGGATCAGCTTTGTCATCAGACTCATAGGTTCTGTTTCAATGAATAAAGCTGTATATGGGTAGCGTAGAGGTTAATAATGTTATGATTCGTTTGCATTAGTATTTATTGCTCAACTTCCCAAATCTCTATCTATCAGAGAATGGGGAAGCAGTACTTGCCGATACACCTTTGTTAGGCTACAACAATGGAATACAGAGATGATGAGACTGAGGTGCGGATACACGGCATTACATGTGCATGTTGTGGTACACTACATGTCACATAAAGTGGTTCGGGTAATGCATTAAAAATAGACCGAGCAGGCAGCGAGGGGCGGGGCTGCGTGACCCGGTGACGTCACCCAGCCAGCAGTCAGGCAGCGGGTTCGGTACCCGGCTCTGTCAGTAGGCGGCGGGGCCAGCAGAAAGAGGGAGGTGACGGAGCAGGAGCGGGGGATAAGGACAGAGAAAGCGGCTCATCTGTGTGCAAGGCGGGGGCCGAGGGGCTGGATCACTGCATCCCAGTCATCTGCTAGGGTTTCCATGCTGCTGCTCCACCACTGGATTGCATAGACAGAAGCGGGCTCTGTGCGGTGCCTGGAAAGCACAGGAGCTTGCTGCTTGGATGAAAGTTTGCTCGGATTTCGGTGCAGGGTAAGGAAGGCCCTTTCCTATCATCTTACCCTCTTCTTTGGCAGGATGAGCCTTATCTGCACAGTATGGGTTAATGAGTCCATTGTTTACGGTGGTCTGGTCTCTTGCACTACCATAACCAACCTGATAATGACACCATCCCCTCACCTGTCTGCCACCTTTATTATACTGGACTGTGTGTGTGTGTGTGTGTGTGTGTATAGTCATTAAATAATTTACACTTGTAGCCTGCTCCAGCCTCGGTATCAGCAGTGCATCCTGACCCAGCATTGTTCATGTTCATTCACCTATGTTTTGTAATAGGGCTGGTGGGAATGGTAGGATTGGGTCGGGGTTTGCTACATGATGGATATTCACCTTTGCAGGCTTAACCTATTCTGTCATAAGTGTTCCCAGAAGACAGGGCAATCCACAGTGCAACATGCTCCCATTGTAATCAATCACCACAGATATAAAGATAATGCTGGGCATTTTATGGCACTGTTTGACTTGTTAACTGGAAACCTTTATTGAACTTGTGAAAGTAGGAAAACAACTGACAAATGTTTATAAATTCCTGGTAGCAGTTACAACCAACATCCACTTTTTAAACTGCTGATTCTGTAGAAAACACATAATATTTCTTACTGTTAGCCAGTTGATGAGTAATATAACCCTGTACTTTTGTACTGTAAAAAGAAAGCTGTCAGTGATAACTTCACCAGTACATTATTTTACAGATGCTAGTGAACATAGAAGATGAACACACATATGTTCCATATATGTGACACACAGAATAGTTCATACTTCCATCCTACTATTTCGTTTCTACCCAAATAAAATCTTAATTCTGATTATTTAAATATAGGTTATGTATTAACCTATATTTATGTTTTGTGTTGAGGTATGTGCACAAGTCAAACCTGACACAGTGTTGTATATCGTTACTGAATCATAGGATGTGTATTGGTTATTCTGATAGTGAGTAACATGAGTTTCTAAAGTTGTGTTGCTTTAAGACCTGATGGTCCAGAACTATGACGGCAGCATAGGTTTCACAACTGTCAGGAAATACAGGGGGTAGATGAGTGAAGTATTTGATACATGCTTTCATTTTCCGTTATGCTGTAAATAATGTCAGTAGTTTCCAGAGTTGGCAAATCATAAGAAGTTATTAGTAATATTGGCTATCTTATGTGGATATTAGGTCATATATGCAATGTAAGTCAAATTTGTTTATATATTTTACACCTGGTTAGTAGAAAACTGGGGTCTGACACCCTAAGGGTTCCACATCACTGCAGTAGAGCTCAACAAATGCATTAAATGTACCAGGCAGACTGCTTTGTTCACTTGGATGAATGTCTGATTGGTAGAAGGGAATGTCAACCTGTAGATTGCATGATGGAATGTAATATTAAAGGGGATGTAGTAGTTCAGCTATGACAGAGCTCCCCAGGTTTATGTGACATTCTTTAATTATTTGAAAGGTAAAAACTTTGTTTTGCATATGCGTCTTTATCGAGATTAATTCAAGTCATGTAAAAATGATCCTTTCATGCATGGAGGAGTATGGTGTAGAGTTCACTGAAAAGTATATTTATACTTTGAATTAATGATTGTGATTGGAAAGTGGTTGCCAGTGTTAAAATCTCTGTAGTAGCCAGGTTTTCATATGGTATTGTGTAGTCATTACACACTTCAATACATGAAACAGAGGAACTTAGCTCCGTACTAGGTTTAGGGCCATCCTCACTGGTCACATTTTTGAATTAAGGTCGAGTTCTGAGGGTGCTTCTTTCAACCTATATGGTGGAATCGTTTAAAAATAAAGAGCAAGGGTTGAGCAATGAAGCACTCCAGTCCTTTATTCAAAAAGTGTAGATTAAAACTAATCTTTATTTGTAATCTTTAAAAAGCACTCATTCATGAATTGGTAATAGGTGAATTATCGACAAATACATGTAGGTGAGAAAGTAGCAAAGTAAGTGTTTTAAAATATAGACCCTGGGGAGGGACTGGTTCTATATAACTGAGAACTTATGTAGTGTGGAGTAGCAGTCTTGTCCGTAATATCATGTTTGCTGGTTTATTATTATCACCATGCTTATCCATATATTATGTAGTGTGTCTCAAGGCTGTTCATTGATGTATTTGTGTTTGCTGTTGGCATATATATGCGTGCTGACAGGATACTTCGTTCACCCACTATCAGTATGATTGGAGCAGGGATAGAGGACGTGCTCCTCCCTTTCTATTGGTATCAGGCCAAATACAAATGCCTGTTTCACTGTATTGGATCAAGTTGAGTACTGATGATTGTACTGTAGTTGTGGTTATCATATAGGAATAATTCTAATTTAGCGGTTGTTGTACCTGAATAGATGACCTGAAAGATCTAGCTCTGATGCTGCTTATCCCTTTATAATTGAACTGTAACTAATATCATGTTCTGGGCGTCAGTCTAGCAGACTGAAGCATGCTTACTTCCTAACACATACATAATCCTTGAATCTAATGTCACATTAACTGACTAAGCTAGATCTGCAACATCCTCCTACTCTATAGCGCCAGTTCACCTAGAGTAGTCGCCCCCCCCCCCCACTTCCAGGTCTGACGTCGCCTAGCATGATGTACAGCCTGACGTGCTTTTCACCTGTGCCGCTTAGTCATGGGAATAATAAACCAGCAGAGATATTTGAAAAAATAAATAAATAAAAAATAAATAAATATATATATATTTACACACACACCAATAGAAAGGGAGGAGCGTATTGATAGTGGGTGAACTAAGTATCGTTTCGGCACGCATGTATATGTTAACAACAAACGCATAAATACATCAATGAACAGCCTTGAGACAAGCTGCATAATATATGGACAAGAATGGTGATACTAATAAACCAGCAAACATGGTATTATGGACAAGACTGCTACTCCACACTACACTAGTTCTTAATTGTATAGAACCAGTCCCTCCCCAGGGTCTATATTTTAAAACACTAATGTATTTTTCGATAATTTGCCTAGTACCAATTCATGAATGAGTGCTTTTTAAAGATTACAAATAAAGATTAGTTTTAATCTACACTTTTTGAATAAAGGACTGGAGTGCTTCATTGCTCAACCCTTGCTCTTTCTTTTTAAATGACACTTAAATACTTGTATGACCTCTTCTGGATGAAATCTGTTGCTTATTTGTTCCCAAGTGAAAAACCTGTAGTCTAAGCAGTGGGTTGTTATACTTTTTGTAACATTTTGCTTGTTATGTGACAAAATTTAAAGAGATGTGTTTTGTAAACCCAGTTACCTGCTGGCATTCAGGGAACATACACCAAATGATGATATGTGTCGAACACTACTGATTTTGACATGTGGTGTATAACCAGCGCTTAAGCTGAGTACACACTACACAGTTTTCATCCAATAATCGGCTAAATCAGCCGACATACGACCTCTCGTTCAAAAGTCGGGTCAGTGTGTGCAGGGACACGATGGTCGAAAGTCTGCCCAAATGGACGATTGTCGCCTCTTTTGGTTGGTCGTACCGTTTAATATTTTCGTTTCATTCTCGTTTCCGCTGTGTAGTGTGTATAAACTTCCAACCGATCCACAACAGTGAATATGAAATTACAGTCATTGCTACGACAACATGGCTGTAAAAAGTCGCTAAAGGGACGTCTGCTCTTCCCTTTATCGTCCTAAATAAAGCTAGTGTGTATGCAGTCCATGGACCGAGCGATCGAAACCGATCGCATGTAAAATCGCTCGGCATAAAAAGTTGGTCAAAATTTCTGTAGTGTGTACCCAGCTTTACACCTGCAGTTGCGGAGGTCACTTACAGTGAACATGAGTAAATGGAGCATGTAGCATTCAAACGATGCTGCTGCCCCTCTTCACCAATGAGACCTATAGAGAGAGGGTGATGCCACTATATGGGTCGTTGGTGAGACCATACCTAGAATACTGATTTCAGTTAGGAAAGACATAAATAAGAGAAGAAGGGCAATTAAAGTGGTGCATGAGCTGCATCACACATCTTACCAGAGAGAGAAGAAGGGTGCTATTATAGAAACTTTCAAAAATATCAATGGTTTATTAAGGTACAGAAAGACTGCATTTTATAGATGAAGCGATATATTAGAACAGAGGACATGCACTAAAACTGGATGGTAGCGGGTTTAATGGAAGTCTGAGGAAGAATTGCATTACTGAAAAGGTAGCATGTAGATGGAACAGCCTCTCAACAGGTCGTCGAGACTAATATGTTGGGGCAATCGAACTGTGCTTAGGATAGACATAATGCTATCCTAAATATGAAAAAGTTACTGATCAAATAGGTTTTGAGTTATTTTGTGAAAACATGGATAGATCAGATGGGCCATTTTGGTCCTTAACTGCTGTTAAATTCTGTTTTTATTATTCTGTTTTTATTATTATGTTTTTATTTTTAGTCATGTGATCTGAAGAGATTAATCCAGTGGTTCCCAAACTGTGCGCCTAGGCTCCCTGGGGTGCCTTGGAGATCTCACAATGGCTTGAAAAATTTTGGAGACCCTAAGGGTGCCTTGAACTGAAAAAGTTTGGAATCCACTGGATTAATCACACAAGAGATTGCTAATGGATTAATGAGATTTAACTGCAGAGTCTGAAAAACACCCATGTAACCAAAAAGCATGCATGTGAACAATTGTGCCTTAAAATCGCATGTCTATGCTCATAGTTGGACACATTTGAAAACTATAATTATAAATATTGCAAGACGGGGGGGAAAATACCCCTTATGCGATTAAGTAGTAGTAAATAGCGGTAGTGTAGGGCCAAGGCCCCGAGGGTCTGTAAAACAGAACTAACAAGTACGTTTAAATTGTAGCAGAGGGTGTTTGATTAAGAGAACCAATCACAAGCCACAATCTCTTAATCACGTCTTGTGTTTTGGTCTTTCTGCTCACACACAACTGGTTTTCAGCTAGGGCTGTACGAGGAGTAGAGGAGCCTGGGGAATTTTTTTTTTTTCTTGTACTAAGTGGTACTGCAGCTTTACGACTTTCACATTGCTGTGTCACTAAAAATAAATTATTTGGCAGGTGTTGCGTCGTCAGGCTGAGAACTATTGCACTAGTTTTTACTGTAATTAAGTTTTTATTTTAAATCAATGAGAAACATAATTCTGGAATAGAAAGTGACAAAACCGTGCAGCCCTTTTGTGGCTATTCTGTATATTTAGATGAATAAAATGCTAAATGCTTTCACAGCAAACAAGAACGTTGCTGGGTTTTCCCATTATCCACTTCAGCATTGAAACACCAACCAATCTAACCTCACCCCATCATCAATCAATACAGTTATTGTCGCTGCAATTGTATTGTTGTGATAACATGTTGCCTCTGAAAATCATTAAATTGCCTTCATTCAACACACAAAATAGATTGCTAAATTATACAATCGCCACAATTGGCTGTAGTGCTTGTATTACAGTGGTTTTCACGATTAATATTGTTGCAAGTTGTTAGAAACTTTAGTAAATATGAATCTTTTACCATTATTTCATCAGTTAAGATGCTGAGTAAGTAGAAAATACAGAATTTACATGCAATGTAGATTTACTTAATAGTTTTCTCATGGTAGATTATAAAATTCTTTGTTTTTTTTTTTACCCCGTTATGATTTTATGTGGGACTAACAACTCTGCTTTAATGAATGTTTTACAAAATGTCTTAATGTGTGCTTTCAGCAGCCAATATATATCAACTGCTATAAATTGCTTACAGCATGATCTTCCATCTTACTATGCATGAATCAACAGGTTCTCTGTCCGATACAGTTTGGAAATAGTAAAGTCGCAGCGCAGGGAATGTTACAATGCCTGTAGAAATTGCAAATGCGCATGCACCAAGCAAGAGACAGGGTCTGCAGCTTGGGCCTTTTCATGATTATGGTCTAATCGGAGTACTTGGGAAATAATATAATCATGTGGTCATGATCACTCGTAAAGATATGTTAAATGGTTCCAGCAATCACTGTGTGTAAGCAGTAGCGGATCTAGTGAACCATGGGCCCCCGGTGCGGGGAGGAAGAAACTGGAGCCCCCTGAACCTCTGCATCTGCCATGCAATGGGCCTCATCTCCATGGGCCCCGGTGGTTATGGTTTTATGCTGGTTCAGAAGATTGGTTGTGTGTGTTTTTTTTTTTTTGTATTGTGTGACCTAGTTCATACTTGCCAACTTGCTGAAGTTGGCTTCCGGGAGCCTGCCGGGGGAGGTGGGCGTGATGGGGGCGGGGCCTCAAATGTGTGTCATTTTGGCGAAACACTGCGATTCCCGTTGAATCGCGGCGTTTTGGACCCAATTCTGCCCACTTCACTAGGAAGTGGGCAGAATTCTGCCAGATGCGGGAGATTGCCACACTCTCCCGGGAGTCCGTGAGACTCTCGCAAAATGCCGGAGTCTCCCGTACATTCCGGGAGAGTTGGCAAGTATGACCTAGTTTGAATAGTCCATCTGGAAATGCCTGGGGTCACATACAACTAGTCAGACAGGGCTTATTACACAGCCCACAGATGCTTTGATTACAAAGGACAATAGATGTGGTCACTCTAAGTGCTTTGTTTTTTTGTAAACGAAATTATATTCTTTTAATAATGGATGTTTCACAGACCATTTTACCAATTTGCAACCAGTGGAACCAGCCACATAAAATGTGTAAATGTGTTTTCCATAGATTTCAGCTCAATAAGGAACTATAGAGATAATGTCTTCTAAGGAATCCATATAACATTGTCATGTATCCAATGTACGTGTGGAAAATCGTAACCAGCTTAGTGATCTTGCTAAATCTCTGCTATGTTCTAAGTAAAAGTTATTCTATTCAGTACTAGAAGTGTTTTTCAACAAAAGGACAATAAAACCGTTGCAATATATGATAGCATACCAATACGCTTCTTTCATTGACCATGCAGAGGAAAGGAGATATTGGAATTATTTTAGTAATGGTCAATTTTAAGGACTCAATCTTTATACTGATGAATTGTCTATGCTGATTCTGTTTTGTATTTGTTTTTTGTTTTTTAAGAAAAGTGTTTTGCATTTACGTTTTTTCCCTGTGCTAATTTGCTACCTCCATTTTTATTTAATAAGCATTGCAACTTTTTTCATTTTAAGTTCCATTTAATAATGTTCTGTTTTTGTGTTCTTAATGAAATAAAAACCAAACCTGACACATTAAAGGGGGAAATTCACTTAACCGTGATGTTCCTCAGAACACTGTGGGCGCAAGATTTTTTACTAAAATCTCTGCTGATTTTGGGAGGATGGAGAGAGAGAGAGTTTGAGGAAGCTGGTAGAGTTGTGAGAGGAGAGGCCTGTTTGTCATGTAATCGGGTAAAAATGAAGAAAAATATATAGGCTATACTCCTATTTTTTTTCTTTTTGCTTTCTGGATGTGTTGCACAAAAGGTATCTCTTTCCAACATATGAATATTATTATATGGATGTTAATTAAAATGCACTTGTCCCTTTAAAATGATAAAGGAATAACCTATAATCACTTGATAGAAGGCCTTTGAGGTCATTCATACTGGTCGCACCTTGGTACAAAGAATAGCAATGTTTGAGCCATGTGTGTAGGTCTCTAACATAACATAAGAGCCTGATGTATCCATGTATACAAAGCATGAAATGTAAGTTTTCAGAACCAAATAATTATGTTGTACTTTGAAAGTCCCTTAATGTGAGATTATATAAAGTATTTGAAAAACTGAAGACATTTTACAAGTGAAGCAGCCAATAATAGTTTGCAAATATACAACACACTCTAGCACGTTTTTTTTTTTTTTTTTTTTTAAACATTTCTTTTAATATAGTTTTTGGATTTTTTTTTGCTTATTTTCAGTAATTACTTTTGTGTAGTTTACCACAATTGTTGTGCTATTACTATTTTTTTTTTTTTGCAGCACGTAAATAATTTTGCACCAATTGGTGATGGTATTTGCTTCTGCATTTTAAATGTATATGGTTACTATTTCCTTAAAATCAGTATCAGTGATAAGATAATCTGTATGTTTTATCTGTTACTTCATGGTTGGTGGAAAGACTGCATATAAAAACCTAATCACTTTTAATAAAGTGGTTTTTGTTTTGTTTTTGCTTGACCCCCCCCCCCTTGCTTTTGTATCATGAGAATCCCTAATGAATTTGTGCCCAGTCTGTTTAGCAGGTAGCAGGCAGTAGAGCATTATATTTTCCACCTATCAATTCATTACACGGTTTCGGTCTGCAGATGTAATAAGAGTCAAGTCCCAGTGCCACCAGTGGCATGCAAAAAACTCTGAAATGCTACCCTTGATGTTCTAGAACAATTAAAGCAACAATTTAAATTTCTCTATAAGGGAAGACCTCTCGCGCTCTAACATTCTTCTTTCATGTCCCCTTATTTTCTATTTTACATTAGACTTGTAGTGCTGGGCAGGGAACTCTATACTTCTGTGTTTCACTGTATGATTGTTTATTTCCCATATTACTGGTAGATATATGTGGGCTGTGTTGGCATGTTTTCAATCCTGGATTGTAGCTCTGGCAATAGCTTTTCACAAATATAACTTCTTTATTTTTATTTTTTTATATACATATCCTGTCTAAAAGCTTATTGTAGGATAATGGAGGCAGCCACTTAAAGCCCAACATGATTGATAACCAAGCACAACAGCTTGTTTCTTGCTCAGAACAAGTAAATCCACAATGTAAAGTCTTCAGCTCCTGAACTAAATGGCATCTCAGGCTTTGTTAAATCCACTCTCATCACAAATTAATGAATTGTCGCAAATGAAGTGTGTGTGTGTGTGTATATATGTGTATATATGTATATATATATATATATATATATATATATATATATATATATATATATATATATATATATATATATATATATATATATATATATATATATATATATGTATATATATGTGTGTGTGTATATATTTTTATTTATTTTAAAGGGAGAAATGTGCAAATAGACCCAAATGGGCAATGTTACAAAATGACATTTTATTCAAATACATATACTTTAATGAGGAGTTGGAGCCCCTTTTGCAGTGATGGCAGCTACCACTCTTCTTGGAAGGCTTTCCACAAGATGTTTGAGTGTTTCTGTAGGAGTTTGTGCCCATTCATTCTATAGAGCATTTTTGAGGTCAGGCACTGATGGGCGAGAACAAATTATTTGGCCACACCTGTTAATTATTGAATTGAGGTGTTTCAATAAGACCCGTTGTCAGAGGAGTAGAAAATCAGGCACCGAGCCATGCAGTCATTTGCAAACATTTGTGATAAAAAATGGGTCATTCTGAAGAGCTCAGTTCAAGCATTGTATTAGTATGCCACCTTTGTAATAAGGCGGTTCGTGAAATTTCATCCCTGCTGGATATTCCACGGTCAACTTTAAGTGATATTATTAGAAAGTAGAAGCGTTTAGGAACAACTGTAACTCTGCCATGAAGTGGAAGACCACATAAAATCACAGAGCGGGGTCAACGACTGCCAAGGCAGATGGTGCATAAAAGTCGCCAACGCTCTGGTTCCATAGCTGAAGCGTTCCAAAACAAACTTCCACTGGCATTAATGTAAGCACAAAAACTGTGCGGCAGGAGCTTAATGAAATAGGTTTCCATGGGCGAGCAGCTGCATGCAAGCCTCACTTCACTATGACCAGTGCCAGGCGTTGAATGGAGTGGTGTAAAGCACACCGACTCTAGATTGTGGAGCAGTGGAAACCTGTTCTGTGTGGTGACGAATCGTGCTTCTCTGCTTGGCAGTCAGATTGGCGAGTCTGGGTTTGGCAAATGCCGGGAGAACGTTACCTTCCTGACTGCATTATGCCACCTGTGAGGTTTGGTGGAGGATGGATAATGGTATGGGGCTGTTTTTCAGGGTTTGGGCTAGGCCCCTTATTTCCAGTGCAAGGCAATCTTAATGCTTCAGCATACCAAGTTATTTTGGACAATGCTATGCTTCCAACTTTGTGGTAACAGTTTGGGGAAGGCCCTTTTCTATTCCACCAAGACTGTAGTCCTTGCTTTGTGCACTGGGACACAGACAGGGTTTGAGTTCGGTGTGAAAGAACTTGACCGGCTTACGCAGAGCCCTGACCTTATTCCAATCGAACACCATTGGGATGAACTTCAGTACCTGAGAAAAATAAGCCCGCGCTCGGCACATCCCACAATATATATGGTACCAGCTGCTTGGCAATAAGCCCGCGCTCGGTATATCCCATATTGTATGTGGTACCAGCTGCGAGGCAATATAAATGCCCATATATGTATACAAAACAAAAAGACAGTTGTCAGCGCTTATCCTTTAAACTGCATATCTGTGTGTGTCTAGCAAAAAGAAAACATGAGGTATTCGTTCATATTTTGAGCAAAAGACTTAAGCCTGCATCCAAACGTCAAGGGAACCTCATTATATGCAGCTCCTACACTGACCTATATGCTTTAAACACCATTAAAAAGCAGTTAGAATCAGATGCACTCACCTCCCAGGTATAGGGGTTTACATCTAGCAAGGGCTGGCTTGTGAGCCACACCCAAATGTGCCTTAAATAGGCTTGATGGACAGCTGCTGTGACAAAAAGGCAATATTTTAAAACAAAACCAGAGAAAAATAAGCCCGCGCTCGGCACATCCTAGATGCTAGATGTAAAATAATAATTTTGTTAATTTATTTAACATTGCTTTGCTAATACAGAACTGAAAAAAAATGTTTGTTTTTCAAGCCACTGTTGCAGGTGTACATTCAGGCCTGATATTTACTTTCTGTTCTGGAAAGCAGAGCAAGAGGAGTGGCCGCTGTCTTGTCTAACATTTCTGGATACAAGCCAGTTGAGATTGCTTCCTGCCCAGTGGCAACTGATCAGTGTTGGGTGTAAGATATGAGCTAACAATGTATTATAAAATAACATTGCGTACAATGCTAGGAGTTAAAATAGCTGTTTCTGTAAGTGACAAGTTAATGCAAGAGTTAACATTAAATCTTAAGTTTTATAGGCCACAGCTGCATCACCCATATATTTACACTATTTTCTTGTCGCCTGTAGTATAGTATCACTCCTGGTCTTATTACACTTTTTACAACCGTCATTTCGCATATGACAAGTATGTTCCCACCATCATGTTTTCTTACAAAAATACATTGCATCTGTCTATTTGGTTTTCAAAACTTCCTAGAAATCACGATTAACGTAAATGTGTACATACTCGTGACCAGCAGTGTAGGCTGATATCTGTACAGAGTTTCTGTCTTTTGAGCAGATGATTATGAGATATAAAGATCACAGATCTGACTGAAAATTGTGTAGGTGTGTATGAATCTGCAGGCTCAACAGGACTTTGTCGTTGGTGAAATTGTTACAGGAAATGCATCTGAAGTAAGATTGCATAGGTGTGTAGCCAGCTTAAGAAAGACATTTGTTATGTTTGTTGCCAAGCCAGTAAAAAAAAAAAAAAAAAAAGCAATCCCGGTGCTTTTTAAGTCATCATTTGCATCTGGAGAGCGTACCAATTAATCATTCGCACATGGAAAATGTATACATATGGAATAGAAAAGTCATCAGTAATATAGGGTGTAATACACATAATATGCACTTTTTTGGCAGTTGATTCTCTTTTTTGGAAGTATTTCATCTCAAGACATGCAAGACACACTGATCAGTGTATGATTATATATATATATATATATATATATCTCTATTATACTAGTTGCTGTTAGGGTGCTGTTTGAGGTGGTATACAGGAGCTGTGGTTCATAGATGCTGGTTGTGGAGATGCGATTGTGGCCAGTAGGAGGTGGTGGAATGTCCTGAGTGGGAAGTAGGTGGTTCCAGGTATGAAGAGGTAAGGGGTGCAAGAGATAGTAATGTGAGTAGTGGAATGAGCACTGTTATGGGTAAAACTGAGTGCAACAGAAATATAACATTTGTATAATTATGCAGGTAAAAGGGAAGTGAGTGACGTTAAGTGATTGGCCGAATGTAGAGGTGAAGGACGGGGTGGGATTAAAGTTTACGTTGGCATATGGAAGAGTAGATAGAATATAGAAGGGGTTTTAGTATATCAAAAGGGGGGTTTGAGTCGACCAACAGTTTGTGTATGGGTGGTTGTGATTGGGGGTATTCGTAGGTTGGAAAAGTATTGAAGTATTACTATGTAAGTGATGGTAACATATTAATTAAAGACACACATTGTAAATGAGTATCATCAAGTGATAACCTCCAGTGGACAGCGCACCATGAGTACTGTCAGATAACTGTGTCACTGACCTGCTGCTCAACATCACTCCCAACATTGCTCCCATACCAAGGAATATAAATAACTTGCACTATAATGCAATGTATAGCGTTACCTGGCAAGGCAAGAAAAAAAAAAAAAAAAAAAGGGCTGGCAAGGAAAACCCAAATAAATGTGCCTTAATACACCAAACTTCGTATATTAATGTAAGGTGTAATGCTCATGTTTATATCCTGTTTAGTGTTGAATTCCTTACATTTTCTTCAAAACAACCCAAAAATGTTTTAATGGATATATCCTTTTCCTATTATTGTTGCCAATATGAGGTCTCTTAGGGGCATATTCAATTGTCGACGGAAACGCCGAAAATCTCGTGCTCCGCGCACTATTACCGTTATTATGGTAATGGTGCGCATAAAAACCGTTATTACGGTAGTTTTCCCGCTGGATTTCAGCTCGCGGCTCCCTGAGCCACGAGCTGAAATCCAGCTTACAATTACCGTAATAACGGTTTTAGTTTTAATGCCGCGGAAAACGGCGAGAATTGAATATGCCCCTAAAAGTTAGAAGATGCATTCTGTATGTGTTTCCCTGACTTTTTCCCTACATTGACTTGGGTAAAAAAAATGCTAAAACATTTAGTACACCCAGCACTGTTGTCATTTTAGTAGTACCAAAGGGAGCATAGCTAAGTATTTTGTATTTAGTTAGTTTGGGACCACATAATCCAAGTTTGTGGTTTTCTTTAAAACCAGAAATCCTTGTAATTTTAATTTTCTGGTATTTGTCAAAAGCTTTGGTATTTTCTCTTGCAAAGTGTATCAAAAGTTCATGTGGAATTAAATGATCTGTAATGCAGGAAGGAATGTTACTGGTTTGATCTCTAGGCAAAGGACCACATGCAGATTATAATGCTCTACAAGTGATATGATTGCATAGTTTATTACTGTTTGTATAGTGGCAGCATATTCCGTTAGCGCATTTGTTCTGACATGAGTGTTCATCAAAGGGTTTCACTATTTGAGGTGCTCATGCTTTCACAATACTGCTGTATGATCCCTGTCCTGCAAATCCAGATTTGTTGTTTAGACACTTATTTATAAACTGGGGGGAAAAAAATTGACACACAACAGCTGGGATTTGCTGCTGTACAAGGGAATACTGTGCAAGATAGTTGAACATGACACAAGAAATCTTTTCTAGTAAACACAGTTGGATTCATTGTATGCTGAATTAAAACCGCTGTTTTGGTGGCTCATGTATTTCTGTACATAAACAAGCCATGTGAAACTTTCAGTGTGAGTGGCTATTATAATTCCTGCTTGCACCATTCTGTGCCAGTGGGCCAGATAAATCCCAGTTTGCCTACCTATCACAGTTTTATGTGGTACACTGGAGATTAAACAAGCTGGCACTTTAACTGTTGCAGGCAGTGTTAATCTGTCACATGCTTTACTAGGGTGTGTGGTTTGGAGAGTTAAGCATGGATTGCCAAGACTGAAATGCTGCAGCTTTGTTTGCTAAATGTCTTCCTACTTCTCACCTTGCAGGGACATAAACAGTCATGTTAAAGTAAAGCAGAAAGGTGCCGTGCTGAACATGCTAAGGAGACTGGACAAGATCAGGTTCAGAGGTCAGAAGCGAGACGAGTTTCCCGACTTGGCAGAGTCCCCAAATGCTTCCGATACGGAATGTGGAGATGAGATCCCTCTAAAAATACCTCGAACATCAAAAGACAACGAAGAGTTAAAGGACCCTGTGAGTGTTAACTTTTGTAATTTTATAACTAATCTCTTATTCTTTCAAAATCCACTTTACAGTTTCCCTGTTTATGTAGGTCATGTTGATATGAACTTTCATGGTAGTACTGAATTGGTTATGTATGGACTTTAAGTGATTTACACGTGAAAAGATGACCTTTCCACCATTTTTTCATTCTATGCTGCTGTATTTAAAACCTTGGCCACTATAAATGAATGAGCAAAATGCCTTTTTTCACCTATATTCCGTTGCGCTTTTATTTCTTAAATACAATATAATCTGTTTTCAGAAAACTTAAATTGTATACTCAAACTAACAACGTACACATTAGCCTACCACTTACAATGTGCATATAATAGGATTAGGCACATTGGTTTACATATATTTATTAATGATGGAAGGCAAAACTCCCTGAGGAAATGCTTATGCATCCGTGGTTGGCCCAGTGGCGGATCCAGGGGGGGGCGATCGGGGCGATCGCCCCCCCCCTAGCAGACACTTGCTGCCGACGGCTGCACAGTATGTGCAGGTCCGTCCAGCCGTGACAGGCAGGGACAGTGTGCTGCCCGGCTGCTCTGATTGTGTAAAACACAATCAGAGCAGCCGGGCAGCACACTGTCCCTGCCTGTCACGGCTGGACGGACCTGCACATACTGTGCAGCCGTCGGCAGCCTAAACTGTTAGAAAGGGGCGGGGCCTAAATCGCCCCCCCTAAATCGCCCCGGGTACAGTAGTTTTCTAGATCCGCCCCTGGGTTGGCCAAGGACCACCTAATGACGACAACCACAGACCTCTGAAGTCTTTATGCAAAGAGTACTCTCTAGTGTAGGATGAAATTGTCTCTTGAATATGTATTTTGGTATTTCCCTCAGTTGCACCTTTTTGCTGCATAAATGTTGAGCCTATCCAATTATTGTAGGCCAAGTCCACATTTGTGCATTTATTTATTTTGTTAATTCTTAATTTAACAAGGAAAATATACAAAGTGTTTATTTTTGTTTTTTTTCCCCTTCAGCATATGTAATTACATAATAAAATAAAGCATGTTTTTCTGTTGAAAATCACCAAGCACAATGCTACAACACAATCTTATTTGCATGACTTTTAAAACATGCGAAGTAACGCGCCACATCACGGTACTTCTGCGAATAGGATGGTCTTAACAGTGCGACTACCTATATTGAATCATATACTTGTGGTTATTAAATTGAGAGCTAACTTACCAAGATGTATGTGTATATAATATATATTTATATGTACCAATATTAATATTTTTTAACACGTAATCCACTTGATGGTCACCTTAAATAGGATTGGATCAGTAGTTGGAGTTTTGATGATAAGTTGACTTCGGGTTGTTATTTCTTTCTACTTATAGATGTGCGTTCCAAATGCACTTCCAATGAAAACTCATTACATTATGTACATGAAATGGGAACATTTATAATCTCTAAACTAAGTCATTAACTGCTCAGACAGGCATTACCCGATTTCCTGGACTGATCATTCAGGGTTATCCTTCTCTTCGACCTTCTTAAAAAAACGTTACAGCAAGGTAGGTAGTGCCTGGATGACTCCCTCCTACTTAATCAGCCTACCTTTTTTAGACATTTAAACCTTTATCTTTAATTACTTCCTAGATAACTCTACTCCTGACATAGCGCCAGGTGTTATATGGGAGGCCCATAAAGCCACTATTCGAGGCCACCTGATTAGTTTGACTGTGTCCTCCAAAACATTGTCCGCGGAGGATATGTCCTCCCTAGAACGTAAAATTACCTCACTCCTTTCTCGGCATCAGACCCATCATGACCCTGCCTTACTTACTCAAATTAACTCATGGAAAGGTCAACTCAACACTCTTCTTTCCTGTATGGCTGCTACCATTGTGCAAAAAATCCAACAGCATTATTACGATAAAGCTGACTCGGTCCTCGCTAGAAAGCTTCGCCAAAAAAAAAGGCCCTGAGTCATTGACACAATTCGGCAGTCACTTGCATCATCCCGACAGCGATAGTCCCTGAGTTCCTAGAATTTTACTCCTTCCTTTATAATCTTCCCATTTCCCCCCCCCCCCCCACAACCTCCATGGTGACCCCTGGTACCTACTACCTACTTTTGGAGGAGTGCCTCATAACCACCTCTCTTCCTAAAATTAGGCCACTGCACCAGTCCTCCTTGACCTCAGGCATCACTCTGACTGAGGTCCTGGTGGCCATCAAATCTTTAAAAGCCTCTTCAGCTCTAGGCCCCAACAGTTTTACTCCACAATACTACAAACAATTTGCCGGGGTTCTTGGACCTCTTCTAACAAAATTCTTTATCAAGATCCTGTAAGGGGCTTTCTTCGACCCAGCCACCACTAGTGCTAATATCATTGTTATCCTCTAGCCGGGGAGGGACTGCTCCCTATGTGCTAGCTACAGGGCTATATCATTACTTAATGTTGACTTGAAAATCTACACTAAAATATTAGCCTCTAGATTGAACCCCCTTCTCTGTTCCTTTGTCCACACTGACCAGGTGGGATTTATTGTGGTGTGCCAAGCCCCTGATAATACTAGGGGAGTCGTTAATTTGATCCTTAACATCTGTAGTGTTGAGCTTCCCTCTCTACTTATGGCGCTCAACGCTAAAAAGGCGTTCGACCATATCTATTGGTCTTTCATGGATGGGATGTTGGGAGCAATGGTGTTCTCTGGTAAATTTCTGAATGGTGCCTCTGCCCTATACCATTCCCTATCGGCTACAATATCGACGAGCGGCCTGACCTCTGCTCTCTTTACCATCTCAAATGGCACACGTCAGGGTTCCCTTCTCTCCCCTCTTATTTTCACTCTTATGATAGAGCCCTTAGTTGTCAGGATCAAGGCTAATCAGCAGATGGTGGGTATACCAGTGGGATCTACATCTAAAATTCCGCTCTATGCAGGCAATGTCCTCTTGACTATTGTTGTTCAGACCCCCTCCCCCTCACCACATGGTTGCTTCTTTACATTATTTGGATAGGCCTTATTAATGCTGTCAAGATGAATTTGCTCTCCAGACTACTTTACCTCTTCCAGACCCTTCCGATCCACCCCCCCTTATGTCTTTAAGTTTCTTCACCTCCACATTCCTAGATTCATATGGTTGGATGAGCGCCCTTGGGTCTGCTTTAAGGTCCTCCAGGGGTCCTCGCGTGAAGGGGGGTTGGGCATACCTGATTTCTGACGCTATTATCTCTCCACTCAATGTGTTCTGTGGTGTGGCTCCGAATTCTCTAGAGTCTGGATGGGTATTGAGGCTGAAGGTCTGGAACTGCTCTCACCTTCTCTCTTCTGGCTCCCCTGGGCTTGGTGCCCAAAACGCTCCTTGCTTCATCCAGTCATTTCACGGTCTTTGGCAGTTTGAGACTCATCTTCTCAAAAATACAGCCTCTCTCCCCACCCCCCCTAATAATACCGCTATTCAATTTCCCATAATTTTCACTGGCTCTCGCAGGGGGTCCATCATCTAAATAACCTCACTTCCACGGCAGTATTCCCTCAATTATCTGACTTTCAATCCAGACTACACATTCCCTCTAAATACTTCTACCAATACCTACAGCTCCACCATTTTCATAACGGGTAAAGCTTGCCTCTACTCCCGTTCTATTACTACTTTTGAAAATCTCTGCCTGCGTCATTACTTCACAAAAGGTCTCATTTCTACATTATACTATGAACTCGCTTTGCCTTCTTTATACCCACAAACTGGTCTGAGAACATGACCTTGGTAAAACTCTACTGAATGAAGAATGGTCAGGTTCATGAGAATGCTGCTTCCAGTTCTATCTGCGTCAAAATAGAGGAAAATGTCTGCAAGGTGTTGTTTCGATGGTACTATGTGCCCTCCTGACTCCTCAGGATACACTGTGACTCTCCTGACTGCTGTTGGCGGGGGTGTTCCCACGAAGGTATCTCCCTCCACATACGGTGGATTTGTCCCAAACTAACATGTTTCTGGGCTGATGTTAAACAACTGATCCAATCGGTACTTCAGGTCATGTGCCTTTGGAGCCTAATTTTTTTTCTATTTTTTTTTCCCTCCTACCTCTGGGGGCACCCTTGGTGACTCGCCACCAGAACAAGTTGGCTTGGCATATTCTTTTGGCATCCACCTGCCAAATTGCAGTGGACTGGCGGCAGCAGACTCCCCCCATCGCTTCATACCATAGTTAAGAGTCTGACATGTACGACATATAGAATACATGGCTAACTTTCTTAACAATTCATCTAAATCTTTTACCAGGGCTCGGAACCCCTTTTTGCAACTTTAAAAATCCTTTATCATTTGCAGCACTTTTCTTGTGTTACCTGTGGCACAGCTATAGATTTTCTTACTCCTCCTTTTGCGTGCCTACTTGATGCTTATTTATGTTCATGTTGACTCTTAATGCTGGTTGTTTTTTTCCATGACCTCGCAAAAATAAAATAACTAGTAATTAACGGACAAACAAGCCTATTTACCCTTGATGTAATTTGTTACCTAAAACCCAGTGTGCAAAATGTATTTTCTTTCAGTTTCTTTTTACTGTGTCTCCATCAGATGGAGCACCTTGTGCATTGCTTCACTTTACAAGGTAATGGCTCATTATACATCATCATCATCATCACCATTTATTTATATAGCGCCACTGATTCCGCAGCGCTGTACAGAGAACTCAGTCCCTGCCCCATTGGAGCTTATAGTCTAAATTCTCTAGCATACAGAGAGAGAGACTAGGATCAATTTTGATAGCAGCCAATTAACCTACTAGTAGGTTTTTGGAGTGTGGGAGGAAACTGGAGAACCCGAAGGAAACCCACGCAAACACGGGGAGAACATACAAACTCCACACAGATAAGGTCATGGTCGGGAATTGAACTCATGACCCCAGCGCTGTGAGGCAGAAGTGCTAACCACTACGCCACCGTGCTGCCCACACTTTCAAGTCTGTATAACATTTTCCCTAGCTGTATACATTTTTTTAGTGTTAATTTTTATTTTTTTAGATATGTGTAAAAATGGCCAGCTGATTCGTTGAACTGTTCTGTTTTTGTGGCCTCCGAACACCTTTTATGAGAGATTTTTGCAGCCCTGCAGTGTGTTAAGCACCCTCCCTTTTTTTTTTTAAAGGCTTCAGTGACGTTGCATTTTCCCTTACTGCTGCAGGAATGCTGGCTGTACAGGTCTACGCCTGCGTACAATCAGGAGTCCTATTTCTCACACTCACCAAGCTGTTTAAAAAAAAAAAAAGGCTTTCTGCTGTAGCTCCAACCTCAACAGAATGCTGCTATTCTACTTTCCATGACTTATCTGATACTGCAGGATTTGTATTTGACCACGGCTGAAGGAATAAGGTTAATGCTCCTTTTTTATTCATTTTTATTTTATTTTTTTATGAATGTTGTTGTCACTTGGTTCATTTAGAGGAAGGTAGGCACATTTTTATGATTTGAATAGTTGTATACAGAGGAAAATTACCATTATACTGCACACACGAAGTTTTCGTTAGTGTACACTGCAGTGTGTGGTCTGATATTTTTCTAAAGCTTATGATGATATTTAACTCCTTCTTAGGCTGGTTCAGGGACCATCATCATGGCTTCGGGAATATCAGAATTTAGCAGGACAGAGACTGACCGACTCAACGAGGTGAAGGGGCATTTAGAAATTGCTTTATTAGAAAAACATTTTTTACGTAAGTACAATTTATTCTCAAAATCCATATTTGAATTTTTATGAATGTTAACTGTGGCAGTTCTCCGCACTGGTTAGTAGATTGCATGTGTTCAGTTTTTTATTGTTCCTAACTGTGCTTATAGACATGTTTGTCAAATGTTACCTGCTGTGATAAAAATGCACATTCGTTTCATCAGCCCAGATGGAATCCATCAGTGTAGATACAAGAGATTATAACCTAGGTTTGCAGGTATTCCATGACCATGGCTGTGTTTTGAAGTCATTTTAGGTGCATGATGCAAGTCATTCTGCCTTTTTTTTTTTTTTTTTTTTTTTTTTTATTATTATTTATCATTTAACATAATGTATCCAAAATTAATCTGTTCTACTATTATGCACCATATTTGGGTTACTAGACTCCAATTGCAATAGCATCAACAATTTACCAATGTAATATGGCACTGGGAGCAAGGACTTTAGCGTGGTTTTGTGTAAGCAATGTGAAGCCGGTTTACAACAACCATTTCAGTAGTAGTAGTAAACGGTAAATGGATGTACATATGGTTGCGCTAAGTGTTGCCCACTGTGAAGTATTAAGTTCTTGTCAAGGTGTGTGTGTTTGGACCAATGTCTGTATGTAAAGAGTACTTGTACTTGCCACCTGCACACTATGCACAAACAGGTGTCTGAAGAGAGAACCTACATATTGACATATTACAATCACTGTGGCACAGCTATAGATTTTCTTACTCCCCCTTTTGCGTCCCTACTTGAAGCTGGGTAGTTATAAAGTTAATGTCACAGGATCATTTGCCTACACATACAGCTAGTTTACAGCATTTTAGAATAGTTGTGTGTGAATAACTATACACTGCATTTATATTTCTCATATTTTTCAAAACTGCTTGCCATACGCATGAGTTTCTAAATATAATGCATCATAACATATAAAGCTACTATATTGGATAAATCGGTAACCTTTATAGTAACACAATGCTAGAATTCACTGTTAACCTCCTCACATTTTTATCCCATAATTAACCCTCCTCCTCATAAAGTTTTCAATCCCATCACCAAGCTCATAATACTTTCATCACATTGTTGATATTGTCCCTAGCATTCATCAAGATTTCATCTCCAGTCCCTCATGTTCCCCAGGAAGGAGGCTTTTAGGAAATAGTACTGCATACACTGTGGAAACCATCTACGACAGGCCTGTCCAACCTGCGGCCCTCCAGGTGTTGTGAAACTACAAGTCCCAGAATGCCCTTCCAGCTATCAACTGGTTGTTTACTGGCAAAGCATGCTGGGGCTTGTAGTTTCAGAACATCTGGAGGACCGCAGGTTGGACAGGCCTGATCTACGACTTCCAAGGTTCATTCTACTCTGCCTTACTTGCAAGGAAAACAGTGTGACAGCAAAGAGCAGGTAGAAAATACATCCAGACATTGGGTGGAAAATGCAACACACATCAGGAGTGTATGTGGTCAGCTTGAGTCGTAGCACACCATGCGCGCACATCTTTGATAAAGGGTTGATTTATAAAATTTTCTTGCTATAGGACTTTCTATGATGGTGCTGTTTTGTCTGCTTGCAGAGCTTGTGTTGTACATTATTTTCTTCATAAACCCTTTATCTCCTCCCCCAATCTCTGTCAGTGTACTTGTGCTCCACATTGGAGTTAAGCATGTATTGAGACTGTATGGTTTTGAGCAGGACTCTATTTCATCATCATCACCAGCTATTTATATAGCGCCACTAATTCTGCAGCGCTGTACAGAGAACTCACTCACATCAGTCCCTGCCTTGATTCTCAAAAGTAAAACTTGAAATAATCAGAACCGGCAAAGTAGTATCTGCTAACCAGATGTAAATGTGTTACAGAGGCATTAGAATTCTGACTGTTTAAATTAGCAAATTGGTGAACTATAGCTAAGCATTGTTCTTTTGCAATTTTTTCACAAAATATCAGATTTCATGTATTCCCATGTCAGATTTTGGAAGTATAGGTTCATAGCTGTAATTGGTTGTGCAACTGACACTGGGCGATTCCTGCCAAAGTCATCAGAAGATGTGCTCACTCCCTATCTGAGAATTTTAGAAAAGGCAATAGAAGAAGCCTGCTGAAACAGATTATGGTTGCAGGCTTATTTAACTAAATAATTTAATTTAGTGTAGGACTGTACAAAATAATGCAGGAGCCAGCCATTAAAATCTAAGAACCATCTGTTAGGTTGCTGGCCTGATCACCAACCCACAGAACTAGATGACAGAGGTTTTCACCTATAGCAGCCGCCTTTCCCTTAGAGCTTGATGCGCTCACTGGTACTCAGATGCCCCCAGGACTTGGCTCCAGATGTAGTGTGGGTGTTAGGAACCCCAGCAGCCAGTACCACAAAACCCGGAGTCTACTCCGAAAGTCTGGTGTTCACTGTTGCCCCTAGTGGTGGGGACAGACTTGGCTGCAGACAAACGGAGGGTCGGGAGATGTGCACCGGCTGCGGAGAACCCAGGATGGGAGAGTTATGGCAGACAGCTTATCCAAAGAACGAGCCGAGGTCAGGGGTCACTTGCAGAAAAGAATAGTCGTAAACAAGCCAAAGGTCGGGTTCACAGGCACTGTAGCAAGGTCCAAGGTACGGGCTGAAAGGTCAAGGGTCACTGGCAAACAGGCAGAGTCTAAAGTCCAGGCAGGGGTTCAAACACAAGAAATCAATCCACAGGTTTTCACCACACGATACAGGAGCAGGTTAGCTGACAGACAAACTGGACGCTATAACCGGCAGGGAGGCGAATACAAGAGACAGCCAATCAGCACTTGTCCTGAAAGAGCCACCGCCCTTGGTAATTACCCTTCAAGAAATACACCTTAATTAGCCCACTGGCTGGTGTAGATATTGTGTGCGCACCCGGCTTCCAGCCTTACCGGGACGCGTCGCTGCAGGTATCCAAGCGTCCGACCGTTGCCTTGGCAACGGTTTGGTCTTACCTGGAAATGACATCCCGGTCGTCAAGATGACGGCTGGGATGCTAGAGGAGCCAGGAAGTGAATTGCGGCGGTTATGAGTGCCGCCGCGGCTCGTAACAGTGGGTTGGTAATGCAGGCCCACAGCGGCAGGCCAGGAGACTGGTAGAAAGCAGCGGGAAGTCAAAATGATAGCTAAGGTCAAGGGTCACAGGCAAGCAGGGTAGTCAATTAACACGCCAGAGGTCGGGGTCACAGGCAAGGTACCAGGGTCCAAGGTACAGGCCAAAAGGGTCAGGGTCATGAGCAAACAGGCAGAGTCCAAAATCCAAGCAGGGGTCATACACAGGAAATCCAACAGAGTATCCACAGGACAAGGTACAGCAAACAGGAGCAGGTCAGCAAGACTGCGAAAGAAACGCTATAACCGGCAGGGAGGCTGCCTTAAATACTTAGACCAACCAATCGGGGTTCATCCCTGAAATCACACACAGGCCAGTTTTAATTGCACATTAATCAGTCCACAGGCTGAGACTTATTTGCGTGCGCGTGCCCGGCTTCCTATATTGCCGGGACGCGGCGCTCTCGGAGTGACGTCCCGGTCACGGCCGGGACGTTCGAGGGCACTGGAAGCGAGCCGTGGCGGCTGTGAATACCGCCGCGGGTCGTTACACCATCAGTGTATTAAGAAACTGGGAAAGATGTGAATTCTTGACATTAATAAAAATGTCTCCCAAAGTTAGGTGCCAGTAGTGATTTTTTTGCATGGCTATCTGGCTTTGTCCAACTCTGCTTAAATACAAAGATACTAGAACTTAATTTTTTTTTACTAAGTAATTTGAAAGTACGGTGTTCTCTTTTTAATTGGTATGACTGACTCAAATGCTTGCACCTTTTCAAAGCAAGTTTTAAATAGTCAGGCTGTTACAGACATATACATGTTCTATTTTAAGTTTTGGGCACCTAGTAAGGTTAGGGTGGGGTGAGCCAAAAGCTCTCCACTGTACATAAAATATAGTAAAATGCTTCTTAAAGCAGACGGCATCCACAAGATCCTTGCTATAAAAGATTATTAATGTAAACCTCACTTAATAGATGCATACAAATCATGTTTTATATGCACCTTTGGCTAAGTATCTATGCGGTTGCTTGGAAAAGACTAGTTTGAATGGCACAATCCAATTCCTAATTCCCCCCCCCCCCCCTAATATTTTTCTTTTGTAAGGCAGTGTTCTTTTCTCTAGGGAGTAAATGAATACCTTTTTGTTCTAGGAAGACTTTTAAAGCTTCATGCAACTGGGTCTCTAGGGGCTCTCTGTCAGGTCTATAATACAGAGTTGGCAAATCAACTTAGATCCACTTAGAAATGGTGGATGGCAGAGGGATGGTGGTGAACAGGAATCACACGCGGTTATTGGAGCAGCTACATGGGCTGTCTTTCCCCAGCCCATGTAGCCGCCTCCCTGGGCCCTTACAAGGGAAGGGAGCATGTTAATGAAACTTTACAAGTAGGTGGCAGTGCAACTTTAACTCTTTGTTGTGGAAAGATATATAATACAAGTTAACCCGTGCATGATACTCATGCATTCTAGTCAAATTAAGCTACTTAAGGTGTTAAAAAGGTTCTTGTCATGCATTTGGGCCTAGCCCAGGCCTCCTCAGGGGAAGAGCGTTACTTCCTGACACAAGCGCCCTTTTTTAACGTGGTTTTGTCCACATGTCACCACCTCATCATTTTTCTCCATCACCTCATCCTTCATCTTCATCGCCACTTCCTTCATCAAGCTACTTAAGGTGTTAAAAACTCCCCACTGTCACCCCCGGCAACCACCAACCACTCCCAACTGTCGCTTCTCCTTCAAGAAATATATAGGTCAGTGTATAACTCTGCCCAGCAGGTGGCGCTGCAGCTTGTTTTTTTTTCTTCCACACACGCCACTAGGCATTTATATAGTAGATTGGCTGAATTATTTCATGCTATTGTCAATGGAAACCAGGTCTCCTATGAAGTGCATAATTTTGATATAGTGAAGGAAAAGCAGGCTTTTTCTATTGTATCTTACAAATTTGGAATAGAAATATAAGTAAAAAGGCTACTAAACACCATGAAGTGTGTGTATGTGTATATGTATGTATGTGTATGTATGTATGTATGTATGTGTATATGTATATATGTGTATATGTTAAGGATGAGCGGGCTCGGATTCCGCTAATCCGAGCCCACCCGAACAGTGCTGATCCGATGGGATCCGAGCACTGTTCGGGTCCTTCCACCCGGGAAAAAAATCTGAAACAAGGCTATGACATCCAAGTCTCGCGTTGGATCTCGCGAGACTCGGATGTCATAAATTCGGCGCTTGCGGCCGCCATCTTCATTTGGGCTGTGATCAGGGAAGAGGGAGGTTGTAGGGTAGTTGGTGCTCCTGCTCCTGTGTGATCAGTCCAGTGGTGCTTTATTCTTTTGTCCTGTGCTCTGTCCTGCTGAGTCCAGTGGTGCTTTTGTCCTGTGCTCTGTCCTGCTGAGTCCAGTGGTGCTTTTGTCCTGTGCTCTGTCCTGCTGAGTCCAGTGGTGCTTTTGTCCTGTGCTATGTCCTGCTGAGTCCAGTGGTGCTTTTGTCCTGTGCTCTGTCCTGCTGAGTCCAGTGGTGCTTTTGTCCTGTGCTCTGTCCTGCTGAGTCCAGTGGTGCTTTTGTCCTGTGCTCTGTCCTGCTGAGTCCAGTGGTGCTTTTGTCCTGATAAGTCCATAGTAATTTTATAATTATTAACAAATCATAAAAAAATAAAAAAAAAATAAAAATTATTTAAAAAGTATAAAAAAAAATTCTAGAGCAATATATTCTTGCAGTCCAGAAATATTAGTACTGCTAAATTAAAATACGTTCACTGTTCTTGCAGTCCCCAAAAGCTAGGTACTGCAATCTATATTACTACGTTCACTGTTTCCGCAGTCCCAAAGTGTGTGTGGTTTAGGGGTACGCTCTCTTGTGCTGCATATAATGGAGTACCAAAATTTGGAGGATAAAGTAGGGAAAGATCAAGACCCACTTTCTCCTAATGCTGAAGCTGCTGCCACTAGTCATGACATAGACGATGAAATGCCATCAACGTCGTCTGCCAAGGGCGATGCCCAATCTCCTAGTAGAGGGCATGTAAAATCCAAAAAGCCAAAGTTCACTACAATTAGTAAAAAAGAAAATTCAAATCATCTGAGGAGAAACGTAAACTTGCCAATATGCTATTTACGACACGGAGTGGCAAGGAATGGCTTGGGCCCTGGCCCGTGTTCATGACTAGTGGTTCAGCTTCACCCAAGGATCTAAGCCCTCCTCCTCCCCACCCCTCTAAAAAATTTAAGAGAGTTAAGCTGTCATCAACAACACAGCAAACAACTCTGCCTTCTAGAGAGATGTCATCACAAATCACCAAGGCGAGTCCAAGGGTGTTGGTGGTTGTGAAGCCTGACCTTCCCATCACTGTATGGGAAGAGGTGACTCCATCCAGCATTT